>NC_056741.1:1394827912-1395032912 GCF_019279795.1 Protopterus annectens | reverse complement strand
GAAACCTTAACATACCTGGACACAGACATACTAACATGGCCCTATGTGAAATAGTTGTCATTATATAACTGAACAGCTGCTGATGTAACAGGGTTTGTATGAACTAATCCAGTTTCAGAGGGTTGAAAGGTTCGTACACCAGGAAGTTTTACTGAGTACTGATTATTAGCACAGTATGATACACAGTAACACCAAACTAAATATGTCTGGTAAGCACACTGCAAACCCCCTAACATTATATGTATAGCTATGCAGCCTTGAGCTGGTCAAACAACCTGGCCAGACTGAAACATATGCAGAAGTATTAGGTAGATACAAACCCTGCACAAGTAGCAATGTTCAGAAATATAACAGCAGTAGTCACATTTAGACCAAATCCTCTAGGCATTATACACAATATATTACTGTCCGTCTCCATACAGCTGTTGCAATAGATTCCAAACAAAACTTCCACACTGTCTTCCTCACAAGTAAGGCAAAGGGACAATGCCCAAGTGGAGTACTCAATTATACTGTACTGTAGCTATGGTATTGACTAAGGCAGTAGCAACGCAGCTGATGTGCATGTAATTAGCTACTTAGGAACACCAATTGGTCATCAGGATAGCACATGTTACTGATCTGTAACTATAAAAGGTTGCCTTGTCATACATTCAAACCATCTGTATCTACCTGTAGGACAGTACAAAATACTGAAAGACGAACCAAAAATGAGTATTACACTAGTTAATAACACCTCCGATTACTAAGACAGTATGTATAGCATGTAGTATGTCTGTGTATGTAATACCTGTACTGTAAGAATTACAGTGTAATCAATGCATATAGTGGAAATAGCTATCTTGTAGCGATGTATTGTTGAGCAATAGTAATGCTTGTAGTATTCTATGTGTGTAGTGCTGTAGGTCACATGGCACACTCCGCATACACCACAAGGGATGATATGGGCTTGGAACCCACCAATTCGCTTCCAGCCACTGTCAGTGTCAGGATTGGTCCAACAAGTATGCGCTATCATAGGGGATAGTATATGCTGATATATTGTAACAGTCGATATATGTATGGGTGTATAAGTAAGATGAACATGTTAAAGGTGGGCTTACCATGCAAATATGATGTGCATTGTGGGATATTGTGCCAAAAACTGTGTAATGTACAGTATTCTAGGCAGATCTGTATTCTATTCTACTTTACAGTTCTATTATGTTATGCAAACAGTAGTTATGTCTATTGGCAATTACAGTACTCAATGACAGGGTACATAGCATTAGTATTCATCTGACAGGTTAGCAGCATGATAGCAAAGATAATTGGAAGAGCCAGGTAACTATCTATGCACATAACACATGTAATATCCACCGCTCTACTATCGTTTGCAAGCAATAACAGCTGTGCATGTGTACATGTTATGCAAATGTGTAGTGACCCTTGTTACAGGGCTGGGCCAAATGGCTATGTGCCCACTACATAGAGTGGATATTGAGAGTACAGACACACTGGTTGAACTACCAGGTTTGTGTAGCCCAACCTCTCATTGCTAACCTAACAGCTGCCTGCACATACTGTATGTAAGGTAATGCACAGCATTGGTAATGAAACATGTTGCATATCATCTTTAACTCCAGTGTAACATCTGCAGTAGGAGCGTAAGATGTAGGAGACAGCTACCCATGTGCAATAGCCACATCATAGGTGATGGCTCACAATATCTGATTATATCCTGATCATGTTGATAGTGGCATCAGAACCTATTGATACATAACTCTGTTTGGAGAGTGGGTGTCTGTACCCAACAGAGCTCATGGTCCTGGTGGATATGTGAGTATATACCCAGAGAAGGAAACAGACCTGTAAACACTTGCATCATCTGTAATTAGATAACAGGATGTGATGTGCTCCTCAGAGGAGGATTGCTGCTAAAGGTAGCTACAATGTTTCTGTAATAGCCAGTGTTGTCACGTCCATAACACATATATTTACATGTGAGCATCACTGTCTAAAATATCTTCATAGGCAATATGTAAACTAAATATAGTACTTGGTACTTGTAGTACTGACTGCTCATACAGGCATGTCCACTAGTCAGCTACTGGTGTTTACTAATGTCAGCTTTGTGTATGTGGCCATCCTGGGGGAATGTAATCTCTATGCCATGTACACTGCCAGACCCAGCTGACACCAAGCCCCACACACTGTTTGGGATGCAGCTACAGGGGTTAGCTGGAAGTCAGCCCAGTCTATAGCCATGACTGGACTGGACAGTCATGAGGTGTAGGTTAACACATGCAGCTCATCAACACAACCAACACATACCCTTACCAGAACACAGTAAGGACACCCACACACACTACTGGAAATCACACACATTCACAGACGCGTATAAGTATCTGGCCAAACAAGTGACCCCCCAAGCCGGAAGAGACAGACACCAAAATACACAAACTGTATGACATAGTTTGCATGATTGTGCCATACCTCTGAATACATGACTGGAAATATGTCCAACAGTATTCATTTGTGAATGCAAACTCTAGCACTGTGTTGCACACCAACTTATATGAGGGCATACATACTGTCAGCAGCCTGTCTGCCATGATTAGCCACATACTCATACACTAAGACCACCTTTTGAACTATACACATGGCTCCGGCATATTCCATGTTGTTGTGCAGGACCTGTGATGCAGTGGCATGGACTGCATGGAAACACGTGTAGGAACTGTCAGGTCTTGTAGCCCATGTAGGTATGTCCCAAGGCCTGGGTAGCATTCTGCCATTGGCCAGAATGATACTGCAGTACAGGGACAAAAGGATTGTATTCCACAATTATCTAGTGTAGTGGTGTATGTCACAGGGTATCCAGTATCTGTTGTCCTGGGATACCATGTTTGACAGACCATGATGCTTTGCCAGACAGGGCCTGCACCTGTCACTCATGGGAATCTGGATACTGCCTAGGGCTCATGCTTCCCCTATAGTGCCTTCATCATGCACGGTTCAAGTGAGGGTCCACTGCTGTTACAGGGACAGCCAAGCAATAAACTGCGGGTCTCACTACACAATGATACATGTCAGAAACATTATACGGACACACATATGTCAATCTCTAACATGGAGAACATATCTGTGCAGTGGCTGAGACATGTTTCAATGCTCCAGAGAGCACACCTGCATGACCATGGTATAACACATACCTCGCCTCTTGTCCATTATCCTTTATTGGAACACACGGGCCGCAGGTGTGTCCATATTCCTGAAGGATATGTACACCCCCACGCTAATTGCACTTGCATAACATCAGATGCATTATGCTGAGCAACTACCTTTGTGCCAAAGTGGAATTCAAAATGCACCTTGAGACAGATAACCCACCAGGCTGCATACTTCCCAACTGTCATAATGTGCTGTAATGGAGAAGATTATATGGCTACTCTCAACTATTCCATTATGAACTGGGAAGACTCCTCATGTACCAACACCTGCACTCAATGCATGTTGGATTCCATCTACCCCACTGACCTAGATCACAGTAGTCACACAAACAGGGCTAAGAGTATGCTACACATAGTAGTCTCCAATGCCAATGTTATGTTTCCTAAGAGCAAAGTGGTGAGTGCCATGGCACCCATGCAGATGGACAATGCATGTGCAAATGCTGAATCCTACACAAAGGAACCTTAAGTAGTCACATATGTGCAGTAATTGTGCCATCGAAACAGAACCAGGATTCAACACAAACAAGTAGGCAAACTGGTGATACCATGCTTTAAACTGTACCACAGAAGGCAGTAACTGTTGCAAGAGTAAACACACATGAGTGTAGGTGATTTCTGGTCTATAGCTGTGTCATTAATCGTAATGGCAATGACAAGACCTGCCGTGCTGCACAGCACTATGGCATGGGAAGTACTGCACCTACAGAAATAGCACCCGTTCATCCAGATAGGGTTTCAGAGAACCTAAACCCACTACCACCTCCTCCCCACCCCAACAGGTACACTTTGTACTATATACATGTACACTACAGGGCCCCTGCACTAACGCCTATGCAGGTACAAGCTGCACTCTCTAAACCATACATACAGCTTTCATGGGACCTGTCAACATCCCAGGATGTATCCTACACAAATGTAAGAACATTCAGCTATCCACATACACATCATGTTCAATTTTAGCTCCATGTCAGGCTGTGTACACACCGAATGGTGCACAGCAACAGTTATCACACCCCACAAAGGGGGAGACACCATTGATAATGGGACATAGTGCACAACTAACCTGTTGGGTCTGGTCTGTATGGCCATGAACCGTGGTCAACATAATTGATGTACTCGGTACAGATGTAGATGACAGTAGGGTTGATTCACACTGCATATCATGACCTTGCCAGGTCGTAGGACACCATCACCCATTCTGTGTTCCAGCTACACTCAGTAAACTAGGTGTATATTCCTATGTCACAGGAGTGGTTGGCAACTGGACTGCTGGCAGAACCCACACTACAGAAGGTGTCTGATGAATACACGCACATCAAACCAGTACCAGCAACAGTAATACAGGGGTCATTCCTGGTACTCCCCCTCTTTGTTATCTATACCACACAGACTAACACAGAAGGCATCAGTCTATTGATGTTTGCAAATGACTATGAACTAGGAGCAATAGTTGACTCATTGTGTGCTGCATTCAACATACAGAAGGGCCTTAGTGTGTCAGATGTGTGGCGTGTGATGTATGGTCACAATCTGACAGCTAAATATTGCATTGTCATCCCCTATGTTACAAACCCTGTACCCATTAACTACCACCTAGGCAGTGGTCAACATAATGGCGACTGTGTGTATGGGATGCAGCTGGACAGTACTTCCCTTTGATAGTTACGCCACCACAAAAGACAGGTAGTTGTATGTGGCACCCCTAATCGTGACAGGGTGCCATCCAGGAATATAGAGATAACTGCTCAGCCATACTCAACACCCATGTGACCCATAATAGATCACATATTTCCTTTAAGGGTTATTGCCCATGTGTAGATGACCTATACTGCCCTTCAGAATCCCTAGCTGCACTATGTAGCATGCAGCCTACCCTGAATAAAGCCATGTCCAACCCTGACGTGTTGGACATGCTACACTTAACACATCCTGATCCCAAATCAACACATACGTCATAGACATCCACCTTTCTAGTACAAGGATCACAACATGCCTGACAGATCCCTGTCTCATACACTTAACATACTCTTGCCATACTATGCATCCCTGTCCAGCAAAGCTGCACATCGCCCCTCTCAGTGACATAGTGTGATGACCGCATGCCAAATATATCAGTAACCATGTGTATCAGTTCTGTGGCACTGCTTGAACTGGCCACTCATACCTGTCTGTTGCCTACAGCTAGGTAACCTGTCTGCCTAGGCTCATAAATGGCCCAGGGCATATAGCCTACTAGATCACTATGACCATACATGCTATAATTTATATCCAACCCTGCACATTCCATCAGGCTAGCTATTGTCCCATGTGTTACACATGTGCAACACAGTCAATACATGACAGGATGCTACACAGCTGTACAGTGCCATATAGATGTATATGGCAAAACACATACATGCTTGCAAGTCTGCAGGGTCACAGGTCATGTCCCTAATGGCTATGTATGACTATATATGTGGCATATACACAGCATTAAGGTTGATTGCATTAATGTGAACACATCCAGGCATGTGCTGATAGGTAAAGACACCACTACAGGCAAACAGACATGCCCACGTCAAAACAACATCCACATGGTGTATGAGCAATGTCATCACATGACACACACATATATGGCAATAACATTACATCACCAGTAGGTGTCAAATGTGTGTGACCTATACATGTCAGTGGTGTTAGTGTCATATAGATTTACAAAGACGTATTTGTAATCTTAATAAATGTGATACACATGTATGTTCAGCTGTACTGCTGCACTTCTCTGTGAGTTACTTTGACCTGTCTCCATCATTATGTCTTCCAGGTATGCCACGTAGCAGACTGCCGGTGTACAGCCGCTTGGAGGATGAGGTCCTCATCTCATACCTCCTCGACAACTACCAACGCTTTGCAGCCATGTGCCACAGGATGCACAGCAGCGGGATGCCCTGTGGGAGGAACTCTGCAGGAGGGTAAATGATGTCGGTGGTCACAATCGCACCTATTAGCAGGTGCGCTGACACTGTACTGACCTGATAAGACGGGCGAAACAGCATGCTAATGCAATCGCCAGGGAACATGGTGCAATAGGTGGGGGGGCTATTCACCAAGCCCCCACTCACACGTGCCGAGGAGCTACTGGCCCACCTGGGGAAACCTGCAGACCTCCATCCACAAGCTTTAGCTGGTATTGTGGAGGTGGGTGTCTCTCAACCACCGAGCCTGGAGTTGCCTGGTAGGTCACTACTGCACATAAAAGACAACTATATATCACATAGTTACATGTGTTACTGTACAATATGTAATGTAACATCATATGCAAGGCATGTATGCACACATGCCACATACTATAGACTGCTACTCTATGTATGCGCAGATGTGCATACTCCACAGTATAGTGTATTGTACTGGCTTATGTGCTAACATGGACATTTCTCTCTGTAATTATCACACAGGTGTGGATAATGATCTTACTGCTGTGACACTCCTGTTTAGGTACCTCTGGCATTTTGCAGCAACAGCAGCCTGTCTCAGGTGAGATTGTTATTATTTACCAGGCTTGATAATGCATGGAACATATTAATTGCATGCTATCTGCCATAACACACGTACACATAATGTATGGTGGTCCTGTTAATGGACACTGGTCAGACCTGCAATGCATCACACTGTTTACCTATGTGAAACAATTGAAGACTATATGAAACACCTACACTAAACCTTCCAAACTGTCATTGCCAGATGTGTGGACAACAGTGAATACAATGGTGGAGGTGTGTTCCACTGTAGGGACAGGTACTACATATCAGCATTACACATGTTGGGAATGCGAACAGTACTGTACAGACAGCATATGTGTGGACACACTCTAAATGTGTTGGAGCTGGAATATGCCCGGCCCACAGGATACACCCTTGTGGAGTATACCCTTGCTATGAACGTCACACAATGTCATGTGTTATCAGACGTGTCCATGACATGTAGTGGGCTGACTGCAACACTGTTCAACTATCCTGCAAAATATGTCTCACATCCCATACATACCACCCTTTGTCTGCATAACCCTGTCCTCATTGCAGCATATGACATCTATGGGCATATGTCATATGGGATAACACTGACATGTGAAATAAGATGACCATCACAACCATTGGACTGAACATGTGTACACATGGCCATGGAGAATGGCCAGAGACATGAAGCAACACACACAGTAGCTTGACACAATACAACTATGGCCTTTGTGTAATGGTGATATTGCAGAGGTGAAACACTAAACATCATACAGGCCTGTGCACAGCTTGTGTAGTCATAACATGAACCCACCACATAACATGTCTTGAACATCTTGAGTGTGTCACGACATGGAAGCATTCACCTATGTTGTTGTATCTTTCGGCTTTTCCCGGTTAGGGGTCGCCACAGTGGAACTCCGGTCCGCTAATGATTGGCAGTAGAAAAAAGTGCATTGAGTAAACATTCAATAAAATTCAATAAAATAATGATTGGCAGTAGAAAAAAGTGCATTGAGTAAACATTCAATAAAATGCAACACCACAGGTTACTCATTTTTTGTATTGGAAGTGGTTCCCACTAATCCAAGAGGTGGAATGTGGGAGACACTCATTGAGTATAAAGAATTGTATTGGCAGCTCTTTTTGGATGCAAACCGTAATTTTGGGCTCAATGATATGGTATCATTGGCCAGTTTTGAAGATGAGAGCTGCCAAGCTTTAACTCAAAAGTTTTTCAGTTTTGGTTTTATTGTTATGATATTTTATACAGATTGCAAAAACAAGTGTTTCTTTGGATTCTCAAGGTCTCAGTGTGGCTTGAATTCATTCAATGGCCACAAGATGGTGCTTTGTTGTTATTTCAGATCCAAAAGCCCAAATCAAGCACAACACAGAAACATTTTAAAAGTTTTATTTAAATGTATTTAAATGTATTAAAAGTTTTAAATTCTTAGACAAATTATAATAAAAAGGGTATAAGTTGAGATTATATGTTTTAGAGAATTGGATTTATTTATTTAGTTTTTACATAGTTTTTATGAATTAATCATTCAATTAAATGAACCTTAATTGAATGTGTTAAAGGATTGGACAACAGACCTATGACTAAATTCAAACAGCATATAAAAGCATTTCAGTTTTAAAATGGATGTATAACTGATGAAGTTGGCGGAAACGTGTATGTGGATCGTTATTTTGTTTTGCTTGTCTTTATTTGATCCAGTCTTTGTTGTGGAGTGGTTCAAAGTGCTTATTAAAAGCAATTTTACCTTGGAGCTTGATTTATTTGTGCCTGGTGGAGTTCTCATCACACTTTTCCTGGTTATAAACTTTTTGGCTCATTTTACCTTTTATCAGTTTTTATGGAGCCGCTGCGAGCACAGATCCAGCTCCCAAGAGCTCAGAGACTGGGGAACTCACGGAAGTTGATTGGGCAACTCACGCAGTTGGTTGCCTTGCTGACACCGCTAAGTCAGTCTTTTGCTTCAATTGCTGCTTCTACGATTACGGAAATCAGGAAGCTAATCGGATGCAGACTGAAGCGGATGTATTCACCTGCAATGATGCAAGTAATGTTTTTCAACAGAAGAAGATTTAAACTGTAACAACAGTTTAGATGGCTTTCGCACATCACAGTGGATCAAGCGAACACCAACAGCAACAGAGCAGAGGGTGTTTCTGTAAGACCAAAAGTCAGCGGAAGCGGCAACAAGCCTGCATGGACCAGCCTAATGCTACTACAGGTACACAAAACTGTTTTCTGACTGCTTCAAAGCTAAATATAGCTTTGAATTTCAAAGCAGTCCAACCAAATACAGTAACATTAATTTTGACGCTTTTGGATGATTTGGAATTTTATTTGATTAAGTACAAAAGCTCGAAATGGACAATGATTACCTTAGACACTGTACTACCTAAATATTGTACCTAAGGGCTTAAGGGTTTGCAAATACCCTAACAATGTCACTGAAGGGTCTGAATTTCATACTGAGCTCATTACTATTTTTGACAATTGTGGTTTAAATGTAATGAAAGCTATTATTAACAACAATGAAAGGTTAATGCAAAAGCTGCATGGTGACATAGAAAATTAACAAAGCTATCACAAATGATTTGTTATACACTGTTGAGGCAAATAAGAGAAAATATGAGAATGTTTTTGAAAATGTTGATACTAAATGTAAGGAGGTTCAGAACAGGAAGATAGGGAAAATAAAAAGAGACCAAGTGGAATACAAAAATAAAACTCATTACCCTAGACCTAGAATTACTCACAGGAATGGGTATGACAAATGGAGGAAAGATGACAACTTTGAAGGAGAATGGGGAAGCGGACACTGAAGAACAACAACAAGAAATATTAGAGACAGACGCAGTATCCCCATTAAGGAGATCAGAGAGGCTTATGCAGCAGGGTAGGGTTTATTACAATTCAAAACTACAGGGGAGGGGAGATCTTACCAGATGACACGTCAAGGTTGGAACTAGAAGTTGGTATTTCTAACAACTTGAATACCTGGACTTTCAATGGGTTCAACATATACAATTATTCTAGTGTCAGCATCAACAAGAGTTGGTTTGATCTTTTTTCCAAAGGCTTCACCTTTGTTCCCACACAAAAACGGACATTTTCAAATTATTGATAGACATCAAGTTGTTTATCCGAAAAGAATTTAGAACTTTTCTTCAAGGACAACAAGTCTGATTTTCAAGAACAGGGTTGAAGCGGAAAAGTACATTCAACCCTCCAACTCACCCTCAACTTAGGAACTTTGAATTAAAAGTTGAACATGAAATAAGAAATCATTTGACAACAAGAACTTTTCATTCAAATTTAACCCAGGAAGAAAAAACACTTTGAGAGTCATTAGTGAAAATCACAATCTCAGGGTAATGAAACCTGACAAAGGAGGAGGGTTGTGGTCATGGAAACAATACAATATGAAGGAAAATGTTGGACTTACTAAATGATTCAGACAAATACACTAGGGTATCCATCAACGAAGTGAATTTAGCATACAGAAGGATTCACTGTTTACTATATGACATGTTAATGCAAGGTTCCATAGATCAAAACACTTACAAATTTTTGGTTGTGGACAAACCAAAAATTCCCTGCATTCGGGATACCCAAAGTCCACAAAATGCCTGTGACCGCCCTAAGACCAATTGTGTCAGCGGAAGGATCAATTACAGCTCCCCTAGCCAAGTTTGTTGATCACAAGATCAAACATGTACTGAGGATGTGAAAATGTTCTAAAAGACTCTTGGGATTTACTGAGAAGAATTAAACCCTCAATATACAGTGAAAACACCTGCTTTGGAACCATGGGCGTGATTGATTTGTTTGGTTGTATCCCCATGATTTAGGCCTTTCTTGGTTTGAAGAAAAATTAATTGAAAGTAAAAACTGACACAGACTGATTTCGTTAACACTTTAACATTCATGGAAATTGTATTAAAAACAATTTCATCTACTTCAAGGGAGTACTTCAAACAAGAAAGGGGTTGCGATGGGTGCACACTGTGCACCCACATATCTAATATTATAATGGCCTTTTGGGAAGAAACTTTTCTTCTCAATTCTCCTTTGATGAGCGAATGCTCCCTTTATACTAGGTATCTAGATGATTTGTGTTTTTTGGAGTGGCAGTGAAGAAAATTTCAACAACCTTTGACCTTCGTCAACAACACCTCCACATTTTTGAAATTTACTAGTAACTTTGACAAACAGACATTAAAATATCTTGATGTTCACATAGAGAAAAAAAGGGAACCTGTCATCAAGAATTTTCAGGAAAGAAACCTTCTCCAACTCTTATTTGCACTACACCAGTTGCCATCCCCCACCAGAAAAAGGTGTTGAAAGGGCAATTGGTTAGGTGTAACAGAATGACCTCTGATAACAAAGTTTTCTTGAAGAAACTGAACTGTTAAAGAATCTTTTTACCCAGAGAGGGTACCCTCTAGAGATGTTCAACAAGGTGTTGGAGGAAGTCAATACAAAAGAGCAGACACATTTGCCCTATTTTTAGGAAGGAAGAAATACTGACCCACAATTTAGGTTCAGCGGGCAATTTCGCTGAAAAGGGACAGGATTAATAACTACCTTTAGCGAACAATCAGCTTTTGTCAGGAACATATTTTCTAGAGAATGGGATAGCTTTTCAAAATTTTCAGATCTTGAATCTATCTTTGATAAAGAACTAACCCATGTATATCGTAGAGGAAAAGTATCAAGAATTACCTTGAAGCAGGGATGAAAAACAACAAGTGTAATAACCAAGAAAAATCCAAGAAAGGATTACAAAAGTGTGGGAGATGTAATTATTGTACCTACCTGATCTGTGGGGAAAGTATGGTTTTAGAAGCAAGGAAAATGACCATACATTTAAATTCATTTGCTAACTGTGACACCAAAGGCATCATATATTTAGCTGTTTGCAAAAATGTCCCTCTTTCTCGTTGGAAAGAGCGAGAAAACTCAGACAGAGAATATGAGCACTTATATGATGTCAGGGTGAAGAAAAAGTGCATTGAGTAAACATTCAATAAAATGCAACACCACAGGTTACTCATTTTTGTATTGAAGTGGTTCCCACTAATCCAAGAGGTGGAATGTGGAGACACTCATTGAGTATAAAGAATTGTATTGGCAGCTCTTTTGGATGCAAACCGTAATTTTGGGCTCAATGATATGGTATCATTGGCGCCAGTTTTGAAGATGAGAGCTGCCAAGCTTTAACTCAAAGAAGTTTTTTCAGTTTTGGTTTTATTGTTATGATATTTTATACAGATTGCAAAAAAACAAGTGTTTCTTTGGATTCTCAAGGTCTCAGTGTATGGCTTCGCAATTCATTCAATGGCCACAAGATGGTGCTTTGTTGTTATTTCAGATCCAAAAGCCCAAATCAAGCACAACACAGAAACATTTTAAAAGTTTTATTTAAATGTATTTAAATGTATTAAAAGTTTTTAAATTCTTAGACAAATTATAATAAAAAGGGTATAAGTTGAGATTATATGTTTTTAGAGAATTGGACTTATTTATTTAGTTTTTTACATAGTTTTTATGAATTAATCATTCAATTAAATGAACCTTAATTGAATGTGTTAAAGGATTGGACAACAGACCTATGACTAAATTCAAACAGCATATAAAAGCATTTCAGTTTTAAAATGGATGTATAACTGATGAAGTTGGCGACGAAAACGTGTATGTGGATACGTTATTTTGTTTTGCTTGTCTTTATTTGATCCAGTCTTTGTTGTGGAGTGGTTCAAAGTGCTTATTAAAAGCAATTTTACCTTGGAGCTTCGATTTATTTGTGCCTGGTGGAGTTCTCATCACACTTTTCCTATCTATGGGCATATGTCATATGGGATAACACTGACATGTGAAATAAGATGACCATCACAACCATTGGACTGAACATGTGTACACATGGCCATGGAGAATGGCCAGAGACATGAAGCAACACACACAGTAGCTTGACACAATACAACTATGGCCTTTGTGTAATGGTGATATTGCAGAGGTGAAACACTAAACATCATACAGGCCTGTGCACAGCTTGTGTAGTCATAACATGAACCCACCACATAACATGTCTTGAACATCTTGAGTGTGTCACGACATGGAAGCATTCACCTATGTTGTTGTATCTTTCGGCTTTTCCCGGTTAGGGGTCGCCACAGTGGAACTCCGGTCCGCTAATGATTGGCAGTAGATTTTTACGTACCGACTTGCCAGGCCAGACGCACAACCTTCAACAAAGGTATGCCCATTCACGCATGTCTCCACACAGAAGATGCTTTAGCTGAGAATCGAACAGGACAATGTCTTACTGTGAGGCGACAATGCTACCACAGCACCACCACCGCAGCTCAGTATCCAAATACATACATGTGTTGCACAACATACACATACATTCACATCAAGCCACAGATACAGTACATTCACATTGCTGGTGTCAGACATCACTGTCATGCCTACTCCTCATGTGTGTGAGGTACACAGATGGCATGTGGGACATAGAGTACTTGTAAGTTAGCCATGTGTGGGCATAGCTGCCAAGTATCAGTAATATGGTTGTAGATTTGCAGTGGTGTCATCCATATACCCTTCTGTGATCTGTGTCACACATTCCACATTAGGGTTTATTGTGTATACACCTCAGTGGCATGGGTCACATTCCACATAAGATATGTATTGTATGTGAACATAGTCATGGCTATGAACTGTATGAACTGTGTCAGTAGCTCACACTGTATAGCAATTGTGAAGCCACATGATGCCCTGCAATGGCTATGCTCAATGTGCAGTTTGTCCCTGCATATTTGTAGGGTGGACAGACAACATTGCATCAGCCGAAGGCCCATGTTAGTATAACACGTCCCTGCATTGGGACACCATTACTGTACTGCAGATTGGAAAGGACACTATTGTGTTACACATGTATGTATGTCATTCAACACGTCAGCAGAAGACATGTCATACTATATGTGACTGGCAAGGACATACGCCACACAGCAGGCCGGTGTACTGTAAACCTGTGCTGGTCTGTGGCACTATTGCAAAGTAGGGACAGCCATGTCAAACATGTGTGTACAGCCACATGCACAATGTCTAGACTCAGCTCAGGGGTAGGTGGAATAATGTTGAACAGACATGCACTGCTTTGGGGGAGATATGCAAGCTAGGGCTCAGGCAAACATAGTATGCAGTCGACATACCCTACTGCTCATGTCCTCACACATAGGGGTGGTGGCCAACACAAAGCATCAGTGGTAGATGTGTTAACATGTGGTGTATGTTGCATACACCATGGCAGTGCAGTGCAATGGTGCAAAGTGCATGCATTGTGTTGCAGGTATGGTGCATAGGCTACTAACAGAAATGGTGCAATACAGGTATGTATGCTAACCACCACTATAATTGTGTAAGGTGCATGCTGTCTGCTATAATACATGGATGCTGTTGTGTGCAACTCAGGGATGTATGATAACTACCACTATAATTGCCTAAGCTGAAACTATAATTGTCTAAGCTGAATGCCATCTGCCATATCACCTGCATGTAGCATGTGTGTCTGTGTGTGTCTGTGTGCATCTGGTATAACTTGTAATGTACAGTTCTTGTCTTCCCCTCATAGGTGTTGATGTACGTGCGTTGCCCTCCTGCGGTCCACCTGATGTTAGTGTCTCCACAGACTCTAGCAGTGATGATGATAGTATGATTAAGGCAAAGGCAGGGTTGTCAGGGGCTGAATTTCTGCCATTGGTTGCCATTCCACCTGTCTCCCCCTCATCCTCGCACACAGTTCCCCTGCCTGCACATACCCCATCACCACCGGCCATAGAGGAAGTACAGTTGGCGGGTGGTAGCATGGAACAGGGAATTGTGGTGACTATGGAAGGTGTGCCTGCACACCATGATCCCAGTCAACAGACTGGTGATGTCCCACACAGGCATGTGCCCAGCGCTGCTCGTAGGAGGACCACTGGCCAACATGCCCCTGTGAGACAAAGCACATCAGCTGGAGTCACCAGATGCATGTTTTGGACTGTAATGGAGGCACAGGCACGTGCTGAATGGCACAACAGAGAAGGTCTGAGGCTTCAGAGGGCTGCTGTCTGTTCATTAACTGACAACATCCAGGCACTTGCAAATGCTCACCATCATCTTGCAGATGTTTTGGATAGATGACTGGGTGACATGGTGGGAGTCCTTGACCACGGCATGTCAATCCTTGAGCACAGAATGTCTGTGCTGGTACATCTGGTGGGAGTGAGGCATCAGGCACGTGGACATAGGTCAGCTACATCACCTGTTGAAAGTATATGTGAACATGCTACTGCACATGCCCACTCCCATAGTGGCAGTAGCAACAGCAGCGCAGCTAGTGCTGTACAGTCCGCACCAGGACACAGCAGGCCACGTGCATGTGGTCCTGGATGGTCCCAACAGGGACACGATTCCAGTGGACATGTGTCATCGGACGGTACCCAATCTGGACCTCTGCCTGGTAGTGCCCGTGCAACCACTGGCAGGCGCAGGTCATGTGGCCATGGCCAAACACTGTAAACTGTGAAACCTGCCTTGTATAGTCTGCAGCTGTCAATAATACCCCTGTGTAGACCAGCCACATGCCAGACCTGTGTGCATGCATACACACACGCTGGAAACAAATGTAGGGCACCTCAACACACACACGCATAACATCCACACATGCCCAATGATATCACAGGCCCTAACACACACACATGATGTCATCCAATGGCACAGCCTAGGCCTCTGGCAAACATTATCACCCTGTGTATATGATGATGCCTGTGCTGCATCCCTGTCATCCACACCATCGGTGCAGGGACATGTTCATATGGTCTGATGCACAGGGTGAACATACTAGGTAGACAATTGTAGATTAATATTGTTGAGTAGTGTTGACAGGCAGCACACATACCATGAATTGAAGTTTTAGAATGCATTTTGCATGTTTGACAGTATGTATCATGTGTAACAACACTAACACCATGTTGATCTTGACATTCTGCCTTCTTCTTTCAGGTGTAGTTGCCTGTGCCGGGGGATGTTAGTGTTTGTGGGAGTCCCATATGTACATGTTGACTACCCACAGGTCAGTATGACAATACCTGCATGCACATTGTAGTTTCCACATCACAGTTATATTCTCCCATGTTTCAATTATGTTTACTGTTCTAATGATCCAACAGATGATAGCTGTGTAGTAAGCTACTGTGTTCAGAGCCGTCACATCCATAGTGGGTAACATCACAGGTATAGTTACCTGGAGCGCGGAGTAGGTAAAAGAGTGGTATGCCGTTTGACAAGGGTAAAGGGCAGTGGAAATAGTGGCTTCTCATTGGGAAGCAGTAATACCCACTGCCATGACAGCATGCAAACACAGACACATCCACACACTCAGGGATTCACAGACACAGTAACACACACTCTGACACACACACACAGTTGCCAGTGTTTGGATGAGAACCCCTGCCTGTGTGCATATCATTATAGTACTACGCATTTACAAGCTGCGCCACAGAAATTACACATCTATAGGTAGTTGGAATGGCCTAAGATTGAGAACATCGACAGGGATACTACAGTGCAGTGAGTGTATGTGGGGAGGGGAGTCCATCAGTAGGCTATGTAACAACAGGTCACACCCCAGGGTGTACATGTTAACAATCAGTTGGTATGCCTGTCTACGACTGATGATATCAACAGGGATGCTAGATTGCATTGAGTGGATGGGGGGAGGGGGCATTAACATTTCACTATGGTAAAATACAGCCTCACTCCAGGAACCGGACAGCCATACACATGGACAGCCATACACACACATACACACACACAAACACACTGGCATTCACAAAGATATACACCTATGTCACACACATACAGACACTTTACATGTGTGAGGTTTAACCACCTGCCTATTCTACACTTCACTCTGTACTGGTGTCAACAACAGTGTTCAGGAGAGTGATAACATGTGGGACGTATTCCCAACCATAAGTGACATATATGGACACACACATACCCACACATGCCAGTACTGTGAATCAAACACCTGCCTATCTCATGATAGGTACTACAGACGTACAGCACTATTGCATCCGGTACAATGCTTACTGACTATTTCCTTTGACAACTGTGCTGATATATGCACAATATATGCACAGGGAGGTATTACTGTTACAGGTGTCATGAGGTTTGCCTTCAGTGTCACCCTTACAGCACTCTACATTGTCTGTCTTCCACTTCAATTAACAAAACCTTACCTTAGCTGGTACACAAGTTATTGTAGGACTGGTTGTAACACACCAGTGAGCTGTCCTCAGTAATCATTCATCTGCAAAGAAGCTCCACCACTTAGTAGTCATGTCCAAACATCTGTCCATACCTCATGTACGGCTTACTGTACTTCGAGCATATCACCATATACAAAAAAACCAAAAAGCAAGCTACGTAATCCTCCTCTATGCTGTCACTCCTGAAATAGAAGGAAAACGATACCAGGCAGCAAACTGGAACAAAGTGGAATACAGAGTTAATCCAAAAGAGTTTATTTCTTAAGCGCTTTTCGTCTGCTACTGAAAGGCAGACTTCTTCAGAGTAAACTCATCAAGTTACACAGCTAATTTATACTAAAACCATGATTAGTTAATCATTATTAACACACATTCATTACATATTTAAAGCAACAGTGGCTAAAATACATTAAGTGTTAAAAATCATGACAAAACTACATAAATAACACTAAAACATCTTGCTCTAAACATCATGTTTACTGACTAAGTCATATCAAAAAACATATATATAAAATAAAATATGTCAACATATGTATATTACAAAAAAATAATAAAAAAATATTGAAAAAAAATATATATATAATTATATATATATATATTAAAAATAACAATCCTTCTGAAGTCACAAATCTAAAACTCACATAACAGTAATATTGAAAGTGGTCACAATTGTGCATTCCATTAATTTGATTTATATTCAAAATTGTTATGGTAACTTGTTAATCTATAACATTGTCTTATATTCTAAACAGACCTTAGTAAATTAATTAGGGATGTTTTAGTATTGTAACATATCTATCTATTTAAACTAAGTAGACTAAGTATACACCCTATAGAACATGTTTCATTCAGCCCTGGAGGGTGATATGTTTCTAACCTGATTTGCCATCCCAATTCCAACGCTAGTAATTTTAGTGAGGTTGGACCACCTCTACTGTCTTGTTGCACTTGATCGATACCAATGAATTTAAATTGGTGATTTGAATTCTCCAATACATGTTTTGCTAGTGCATTTGTTGACTTTTGCTTCCTGATAGCATACTGATGTTCGTAGATTCTATCTTTGAATTTACGTTCGGTTTTCCCTACATACAATGATGTACAATTTTGGCATATAGCTAAATATACTATCTGTTTAGAATTACATGTGAGTCTATATTTAAGTTTGAATTCACCTTTGTTCGTTTTGAATCTGTTTGATTCTATAATAAACCTACAATAATTACAATTGTGGCATCTAAACATTCCTGGGGTCCTCACCAACGTAGATTTCATTTCGAACCAAGATTTAAGGTTCCTACCTCTTCTGTATGTCACTGAAGGGTTGGGTCCTAATTTGTTCGTTATGGTCGAGTCTACCCCAAATAGTTGCCAATTGTTCTTGATGATTTCCCACAAAGTGGTACTATCTACTGAAAATGTAGTAATAAATCTAGGAATTTCTGACCTGTCTACTCTCCCAGGACTCGCTGAACTTACCACTGTTACCATACTGTCTGTCGCTCTCATTTGTAGAAGTGGCACATAAAAATTGTTGTTCCTCTTGGTGGTGATCTCATCTATAAGTTCATTAAGTAAACTACAGGGATAACCCCTACTAAGAAACATAGTTTTAAGTGTGTTACATTCTTCTGTGAAATCTACTTCTCTACTATTAATTCTCGCTGCTCTAACCAGCTGTCCTTTCACTACTGCACGTTTTTGTGTGTAAGGATGGCAGCTTGTGAAATGAAGTAGAGTGTTGGAATAAAGTGGTTTCCTATATATTCTTGAAGTGAAACAAGCCATATTCATGTCTTTAGTTAGAAGAATGTCCAAGTATGCCACCTCAATACTACTGAACGAAGAAGTGAAAGTAAGGAAGTCAGTGGAATTGTTCAAAAGTTCAATGAATGAAATAGCTTGTTGTTCATTCCCATTAAAAAGAATGAAAATATCATCCAAATACCGGGTGTAGTAGACCAATTGGTCAGAAAGTGTAGGATTGTTCAAGATGTACAGATGTTCCCATTGTGCCATGACAAGATTGGCCACGCTAGCTCCATATGGAGAACCCATTCCTACTCCCACCTTCTGCAAATAGAAGTTGTCGCCGAACATGAAGTAATTCCTAGGTAGTGTGAGGTCCAGTAGTTCTGCTACCAATGAAATCTCATCACTCCTGGCCTCCCTAGCTCTTAACCTGTCACAGACCCATTCAATGGCTATATCCAGAGGAATACTGGTATGCAGATCTTTAACATCTATTGTCAGCAAGTTGTAATATGCTTCAAAGTGTATTTCATTGATTTTAGATAGAAATGTCCATGAATCTTTACAGATCTGTGGCTCCATGGTGACATATTTCCTTAAGATATGGTCAACAACCTTTGCACAAGCATAGGTGGGTGAACCACGGCTATCTATAAGAGGACGCATAGGCGGGTTATTCGTGTTCTTATGTATTTTTGGTATCCCGAATAAGAATGGAATCCTGGGATGAAGCGTGGTCATGTAAATGTACTGTTCTTGATCAATCCTACATTCAATGTACATCTCTTCCAGATGGTCTTTGATTACTTGGTAGGCGGTATTGATTTCATTCCTAGAACTCAGAACATAGGCTTCAGTATCTAAAACTGATAACATACGTGTGAAGTAATCATTGTTGTCAAAGATTACAACTCCTCCGCCTTTATCGGGTTTGCATATACGTAGGTTATTCATTTGGAGAAACCTGATGTTTCCTAGTTCTTCACTATTCCTGTGTGTTAACTTGGTGTTACGGTTCTTTGTATGCCGCCTGATATCAAGCTCACACATTAATTCAAACATAACTAACAGTGGGTGTAATGGAGGGTTAAACGTACTGGAAACATGTAATTTGTTGTTATCCACCAAATAAGCTTCCCCTCCCATCATCAACCTGAAGTTAAGCTTCCGTGTGAAGAGCTTGACATCAATTAAAGCTTGAACTAAATCGAAATAGTGTTCAGGTACATAAGTTAAACCTTTAGCCAACAAATCCGCCATTTCAACTGAGATGTCAACACTAGTGAAATTGTAAACGTTGAAATCACCTATTGTGTTAGTGGTAATCGTGGGCACATGGTGTGTATCTTCATAACTCAACTCAGACTCTTCTGTCTCCAATATAGATTCATGGTACCTGGGGGAATATATAATGTCCACTAACGGTTGTTCCTCAACGGATAGTGGTGGTTCTGACGTTGGCGTTGTGCTTTGGGACGTGCTCCTAAAAAAATCCCCTGTTCATGATGAAAATCCCGGCTATTTGTATTGTGTGATTGATGAGAATCTGTGTTGTTTTTATTCAACAACCTTTCACTCCTACGCAATTCATTGTGTGGCTCAGCTATCATACTGTCATGAAAAACAGTCTGTTCCTCACTCTCATATCTATTGCTATCGGGTGAACTGTTGTGATCATGGGGTACTACATTAGCTAAATGCATGTTAGCTCCATTCCCACGTATACTACCTTTGCCCTTCCAAACCTGGCTACTGTTAGGTTTAGGGTATGCAAAGCCTTCCTTGTATGCTTTGGAATCCCTTTCAAGTTTCTTAGATTTAATGGCCTGCAATTTGACCAAGTGTGTATCAATGTTCTTAAATAATTTACTGTATTCAAAACTATAACTCTCAAATCTCATGTCAGTTTTTATCCTGTCATCAAGCGTTATCGCTTCACTGTTCAGCTGTTCAATTTGTAAAGCATAATGCTTGCACATAAGTTTCAATAGGTCAAAGCCATGCCTGTCATACATATTACACAATTCGACATGAAATTCAGAGTTAGCAATTAGTCCTGTAGGATATTGAAAGTGCCTTAAACCTTTAGGCACTATTTTCCTAGTTAGACATTCGTTAAAATATGCAATTTCGAGTTTTAGTTTTTTGATCTTAAGCAATGTGCTGTCAAACTCTTTCAAATTACTTAAAAATTCTACATCAGCGTTATCGTTTACTGAATTCAAAGTCATTTGCTCATTATTGAACGTAGGGTTATTGTTAATCCATTTAGAATAATTAGGTACAGTCTGCTTATTACCACTCACCAATGCTGGTTCATACACATTGTTTCCTGCTACCCTTGACATGTTTACAATTGGCGTATTCGAAGTGGACTGAACAGAAGTCCCTTTGTTCGAAATTTTATCGCTGGGTAAATCCTCTGCAATAATTGGAACAATGTCTCCTTGATGTATAACCAGTGTACTAGGTGCACGCGACTGTGAAGAGTCCGGTTTGCCCACAGTGAAGGTTGCTTGTGTTGTCTGTAAAAAGTCGTCGTCGGCTGGAATTCTCCTCTGCCTTGCTTGGTTAGTACTACCTAACTCTACTACAGTCGTGACGTCCGGTGCTCCCAAACTTGCCTTGTGGTTGGTAGATCGCTGTTCAGCTCGCAAAATCATATTTGAACTGTTGAAAGACGTAGAATTATCAACAGTGGTACTCTCCGAAACATTAATAGTCACATTTTCTTTATCCAGAAATGTTCCTTGTAATGGACGGTGTTGTAAAGGGACTGTGTCAAACCCAGGTTTCATAATAGCGACTTTAGGGGTGTTATTGTAAATACAGTCAATGTTGTTGATTGGAAATATATTGTTAGGTAATAAAATACTTTGTACTTTTTCCAACTTATCGATTCGTGTTAACACTGCCTCTAACTTACTCAGTAGTAAGTCGAGTGAATAGTTCTTACTGTTCTGTTCATCTAGGTTAGTAGTTATTGCTGGCTGGTTATCAGAAGGTGGTACCATCCTAACTTCTGAATTCTCCGGTCTTAGTAATTCCGGCGTTGCATTCGGGAAGTCACTAGCTTGCTCACATGTAGATTCAGACGTCATACTTGGGAAAAACAAAACCAACTAAAAAACCAAAAAGCAAGCTACGTAATCCTCCTCTATGCTGTCACTCCTGAAATAGAAGGAAAACGATACCAGGCAGCAAACTGGAACAAAGTGGAATACAGAGTTAATCCAAAAGAGTTTATTTCTTAAGCGCTTTTCGTCTGCTACTGAAAGGCAGACTTCTTCAGAGTAAACTCATCAAGTTACACAGCTAATTTATACTAAAACCATGATTAGTTAATCATTATTAACACACATTCATTACATATTTAAAGCAACAGTGGCTAAAATACATTAAGTGTTAAAAATCATGACAAAACTACATAAATAACACTAAAACATCTTGCTCTAAACATCATGTTTACTGACTAAGTCATATCAAAAAACATATATATAAAATAAAATATGTCAAAATATGTATATTACAAAAAAATAATAAAAAAATATTGAAAAAATATATATATATATAATTATATATATATATATTAAAAATAACAATCCTTCTGAAGTCACAAATCTAAAACTCACATAACAGTAATATTGAAAGTGGTCACAATTGTGCATTCCATTAATTTGATTTATATTCAAAATTGTTATGGTAACTTGTTAATCTATAACATTGTCTTATATTCTAAACAGACCTTAGTAAATTAATTAGGGATGTTTTAGTAATATCACCATATACAGTTGGCAATGTTGAGGCTGTATTGCAACAGCATAATGTACTAAGACAACAGTCACCTTCAGACATCAGACACTGCACACACATGGAATCTACACAAACATCAATACATGTACATATATGCGGTCTACATCAGTACGTGCACTAGCAGATCAAGAGGATACATTCCACACCTTCCCCATGCCATGTGTGAAATATAGCCGAGCATTATACCATAATGGATGTTGTATTCATGTACTGGTAGGACACCACCACTTTCACCAAGTAGCCAAGTGTACATATATTACAACAGCACATATCAGTGTGACACACACAGCATTATTCCATGTCATGCTCCTACAAACTGTTACCTGACAGTGCCATGTTGAAGCTAGGGCACTGTAATGACAGTGAGCACATCATATTTGCCACACACACACCTCATGCGTACTGGAAGAGTGCCAGCAATGTGCTCTGTTAGAGCTAGGCAGTACACTCATTCAAACATGTGCAAGGTCTGTGGCTTGTAAACATCTCACCCCAGCATGTACTGGCTATTGTGGTACTAAGGCTAATGTCCAGACAGCACACAGCATGCATGGCTTACAATTGTTGACATGGGGTATATGTAGGAGCTGTGCCACACATGGCTGTACATGTCATGAACATATCACCTGTGACTACTTGGGAACATGCAGAGCAAAGCTGGATTTCCCTGAGTCTGTCAATACAGACCTTGTGTAGGTCCTATGGTCCTGTTATTTGGGTATGTTTGTAGGCATTGCATTAGGTGGACATGTCTAAAGACATACATGCCACATGGGATGTTGTATGATATGATAGGTGTCATGGGTGACCAGTAGAGAGGGGATATTACCTCTGTCAACATAAATATTGAACCTTATGTACTGTTAGCATGCTATCTGTTGTGTGCATGTGTATAATGACTGTAGCCACCTACATGTAGAAAGGAAAACGAAAGCTATGGTAATGTAATTTATGTTGCATGAGTGTGGGATGTACATATCCAGGGCAGGTATGGTTAGGTCATATCCAACCATGAGGGTGTTGTTTACTGGTGTATAGAAACAGTCAACAGTATTAATGCTGGCAACATCCGAGGGACCCTGGTATGTGTACAACTGAGCTGGTTGCAAACAGTGGCATTATTGCATTGCATAACATATTATGCAGCTGTGTCTGTACATAGGTACTTTGCACAGTTGATGTAGGCCGAGGTACAGTCCACCAATTGAGGGTCTGCTGGTGGTCTACCATACTATGTCATAGGTTCATAGGTTCATAGATTAGTACTAAGCTAACTGCCCTTGTGAGCCATTTTAAGCCTAGCCAATTATCCCTTGTGAGACTCAAACCCTGCACCTTGTGTTTCTAAGGCAAACACCTTAACCATTAACCATTGTCATACCACATATGGATGTGTGTTGGTAGTCTGGGAACAAGGTGGTGGATGTATATGAGGATACAACCTAAAATGCAGCAATTGTCACTGTCACCTGTACCTGACTCATCTGTGATGCATTATGTTGGAGTAGTAGTCTTTACATGTGAGTAGCCTTTATGAATATGTGTACACCACCACCTGGAATGGTCCATACTACTGTTATGACCCACATGTCTGGATCTGAGTTAAATGGTGGTAGTGCAATTGTGCACTACAGAGCCTTCAGCCAGGTGTTCCTCACTGCACAGATGTCAGTATTCCCCACTGTAGGTTCTACATTGAGCAAATGGATTACTAAAGCCACACATCTATCACTGGTTAGCATAAGCATACAATGCAATTGTCATGTAGGTGTCAGCAGGAGCGGCCTTAGGTCAGCTGGTGCCCTAGGCAAAAGGGCACCATGGCGCCCCCCACAACACCACCTGGTGCCCCCATCCTGGTCTACCTACACCAAATAAATAGTGGAAAAGTGCCCCTACTAGAGCGGCGCCCTAGGCGGCCGCCTAGTTGGCCTATGCCTAAGGCCGGCTATGGGTGTCAGGGTGTTACTTCTGTGTGTAGGACATTTGCCTTGGAATGTGGCTATATGGGTAAATGCAACCTAGGTATTATCCACACATGTGTAACATGGATGCATGTGCTCTGTGGTAAAGGCTCATCGTTTGGTTATGACAGCCCAGAATGACAGACACTGGACAACCTCATAATAACAGCAGGACATTGGCTCAATTTTTTTGGTCTAGCAGTTGCCACCCTTACCATGACATCAATGCGCATGTCATTAATGTGCTTGGTATTAAATGCCTCATGTAAGGTGACGGACAGCACCAGAACTTGTGTATATGACCAATGTGAGATATACTTAGGTTAGCAGTCCTGCTAATAATGACAACTACTACCACAGCCGGGAGAGGTCATCTTGACACCTTCACCTCAGTACAATTACACAAGGTGGCTCACACATTATGCTTGCACATGCCACTGTTCCACATATAATGCCACTGTCCACAACCTGCTATCAATGTATGCCTTTTAGGGCAGCAAGGTGTGTGACACATGCTGTAGGTAGCATCTGCCTGTGCGACCCAGGTAACCTATTATCTGTCATGTCCACACATGCATGAATGTTTATACATAACATATATATGTCAGTACTTCATGTACATGTATGCATGTGTATCACACAGCACAGACACAGGTATATTGTTTACTGGCCACATACAGGTATCAGGTAGTAAACCAATATGATGTGCATATATACTGACAGGTAAGATGTACCTAGCTATAAACCTGTGTGTTTACAATAGGAGTCCATTACAACATGTTCTGTACATGTAAGTGTTTGAGCATGCACACTGTGGCCTTCAGTGGTTAGAATCTCAGTGCATCCCAAACAGCCCTGTGCTACTAAGTGTATGAGTGTACCCACTGCCACCTTGTGTAATTTGAGTCAGTGCATCCAACAAGCCCTTTGTTACAAAGTGTATGAGCATGCCCAGTATAGCCTTGTGTAGTTGTAGTCATAGTGTATCCCAAATGGCCCTGTGCTACTAAGTGTATGAGCATGCCCACTGTAACCCTGTATAGTGATAGTAGTTGTCCATTCCACAGATGGCCATACTCCAGTTCAGGTTCCTGTTGTGCTACAACTATACCTCTCAGGCCTACCTGCGGATAATGTGTCTTGTTTGTGCATACAGGTTGTAATGGACACCTACTTTAAACACACAGGTCTACAGCTATGTACTTCATGACTGTCAGTCTCCCTGTTGTTGTTCTCAATTGTAGAAGGGCAGTCTGACTGCCTTGGAATATGTAATCTCTGTGGCGTGTCTCGTAACTGCATAGTACTATAATAGTGATCTTTAGATAGGCAGAGTTCTGATCCCACCACTGGCAACTTTGTGCGTGTGTTTGTGTGTGTGACACCAAATGCCTGAGTGCGTATGTCAGCAAATGCCTGAATGTTTATTCAACAAATCACTGAAGCCTCCACGATGAATTAGCAGCAAAGAATTTTATTTATAAAATGAAACAAGCGCTTTCACGCACCTAACAAGTGCGCTTCATCAGGTTACAAAATTTAAGAACAAATGTTAGTCTTATATAGTTATGGCATACACCCTGATTAACAGCATTTTTGGCGGCTAAAAAATAATTAATCAATTAGAAATCACTTAATTTCATTAATGCTTAAAGCCATAGCTCATAAGGATGTTCCGCTTAGAATCTAATACGACTTTTAAAATCTTGCCACTACTATAGTAAATAGTCTAAAAAATATATTAAAATATAACAAATGTAAACAGTGCATTTCCTTCAATTTATCAAAAAAACATATAGACATGAACTTAATACAACCCTAATATATATAAATTTATAATTCCTATTTATTCCTATCTATATATTTATCTTAAATAGATGTAATGCATTATATTTATAATTTCAAGAATCTGCATAACAATTCATCCTATATGTAGTTTGATGACCATTAATATATAAAACAAATAATAACAATTGAATATATCATATAATATATCAAATTAAATCAGATATATAAACTGAAAAAAGAACAAAATAAATATGAAGAAGAACAAGATGTGAAATTAGAACAACCAAACTTGGGAAAACCCAAAGGAGAATTGGAGAAAGAGGGGGAGGGGGGGGGGGGGGGAGAGGGGAGGAGGGATGGGAGGAAGGGGCAGGAGGGGAGGGAAGGGGAGGGAAGGGAAGGGAAAAAGAGGAAAGGAAGAAGTAGGAAGGGAAAGGAGAACAAAAGAATGAGGAAGGAAGTAAGGGAATGGGGAAGATGAAGTAAAAAGTGAAGGGAAACATGGGGGGAGAAAAATATATAATGAGAAAAAAGAAAAAAAAGAAAAAGGAAAAATGTGGGGTAGAAGAAAAAAGGAAAGTGGAAAAGTTCTATAACTATAGTAATTGCACTGTCATATAAATTTATAATAAATAATAATAGTATAAAATGCACATATATCTCCAAGGCCCCCATTATATGAACCCCCAGATAATCTTAACATAATATTATAGTTAATATCAAATCTAACCAACATGACACAGTCTTTCATAGCAGCGCTGGTCTAATACTAAGGGCTGTATTTAAACCTGGCTCTATATGTGCCCTAAGTGTTAGTATCCATTTCAATTCATAGAGCTCTAATGTGCCTAATACGTTACCTTCTCTTCTGTTAGGATATAATATCTGCAAAACCCTGAATTTGAACATATGGGATGGAAAAGATTGGCAATGCCTGGCTAAAACATTATTTACATTCATTTTCCGTATATCATATATGTGGTTGTAGGCTCGATCTCTGAGCCTACGTGTTGTAATACCCACATAGTATACTTCACAATTCTCACATGTGGCCAGATATATTATATTTGTGGTATCACATGTGGCATAGAAATTCGGTATAAACTTAAAACCAATTTCTAAATTTTCATATGGTTGTTCATCTATGATATATTTGCAGATACAACATTTCCTACAGGGGAATGTTCCTTGCCTAAAATTAGTCCTGATATCTAATGGTGTGTGTAATATTTTTTCTTTACATAACAATCTTTTCAAATTTGGACAATTACTATATCTGAAGTTAGGGTATTCACCCACCACGTTCTTCAATTCTTTATTCATACTAAGCAATTTCCAATTTTTGTATACGATCTCTTTTATGTACTTGACATCATTGGTGAATTTGATGTCATATTGCACTTTACCTATGTTTTGTTTGTTATAGTATCTATATGGACCTTGCTTATGGCAAGTGTTGTGAACCAAATTATTTCTATCCTTAGAGCTTGTCAGCAAATGGGTTGGATAACCCCTATTCATAAAGCACTTGGTTTGAAAATTCAAAAGTTGTTCTCTGTCTTCAATATTGTTGCACAGCTTGGTTATTCTAGCCATCTGATTTTTCACAATGTTAGGAAAAATGTGCCGTGGGTGCATACTCTCATGGTGGAGTATGCCATTTTTCCAACACGGTTTTCTGAATAGAGATGTAGTAAATCTATTCAGAATATTTTTTGTTATAGTTACATCAAGATAGTTAACCGTAACTGATGAAACTTCATACGTAAAACTAAGGAAGGAAGTGGTTGATTCCATATATTCAACGAAATCATGTAATGATTTTACATTACCATTCCAGAAAAGGAGAATGTCATCTACAAATCTCCTATAGTAAATGGCATTGGCAATAAAATTTTCATTATTGAGAATATGAGTCCTCTCCCATTGATATACTGCTATATTAGCATAGACGTTTGCACAGGGGGTGCCCATGGCTACCCCCCATGTTTGTCTATAGATTTTATCCTGATACATAAAGATGTTATTACTAAGTATCAATTCTAATAAAGTACAAATAATGAATTGCTCATTTTGATTAACCATATTGTATTCATTTAAACAACTTCTAATAGCCTCGACCCCAAATTCATTAGGTATACTCAGAACAAATTTCTTATGTCCAAGGTAACCATTAGAGTATCAGGATTTACTTTTTCATGCCAAGGGAATTTTCAAGATCTTCCAACAGTTTAAACGAATTTTTTAATATTGTAGGTATTGTTTCTATCAACGGGGCTAACTTATGCTGCACATATTGTGAGGCATTCTCCGTTACCCATGACTGGCCAGATACTATCGGCCGCACTGGTGGGGGGTGTATCCCTTTGTGTATTTTGGGTAACCCCTTAATGATAGGAATTAAAGGGGCCCCAATATCCAGATAGTCATATAGCTGTTTATCAATGCACCTTGACATTAGGAGATCGTAGAATACATCTTGAACATTTCTAATAATCAGCATGACATCAGATCTACTTATCAATGAATATGCAGTGTCATCATTCAACATCTTATTCATCATGTCATTATAAAAACTGGAATCCATTATTACAACCCCCCCCCTTTATCTGCAGGTCTAAATATTATACCATCGTCATTACATAATAAGTCCAAGCTGTGTCTTTGCAACTCATTCATATTGAAGAACAATTTTTTGTGTCTTTTTTCTTTATAATAGGCATAGAAATCAAATTCACATGCTCGTAAAAAGCACTCAATAGAGATAGGTAGCGGTGGAGTGAAAGTGCTTTTCCTTTTAAGGGTAGTGGCTTTGAATATATGTTCATTAGGTTCAGAGTCTTTAAAAAGAAGCTTCAAAGCCACTTTCCTGGTAAACTTTCGAAGCATTATTAGCGTGTCCGAAAGTTCACTGCCTCGAGAGGGAATAAACGATAATCCCCTATTTAGCACAGCGCATTCAGCTTCAGTTAAATTCCTAGACGAAATATTAAAAAACAAGGTGTTCAATGTTTCTTCTTCCTGTTCTCCCAGTTGTCGCCTGACATCTTGCGCTTCCCCCTTCCCCTGCTGGTGGATCGCATCTGTACACGATGCTTGTATGGAAGCGGGGAGTTTAAAGTAGATGCCACTTTGGGTGTAGTACTCGGTACACATACACCTTCCTTCGGTCTGGCCCCTGCTGTCGTACATTTCAAACCTTGCTGATTGCAGGGTAGAGAAGAGGCAGATGAAATAATATCTACTTCTGATTGTAATGAAGCAGATACGCCACTATTGGATACAATGCTTTCTAAATTGCCTGTGTTGGTACTACTGTTGGAGCTACTTGCTACATCATTGTTAGTTTCATTAGTCTCTCCAGAAACTGCCGTTTCATTATATCTCGGCCATAGAAATATATTGCCGGATTGGAAATCATTACAGTCTCGTCTCAACTTTTTTAACTTCACTTGCTCCAATTTATTACTATAAAATGTTACTTGTGCTAACATATTATTTAACTTAGACATGCAATGCTCACTCTTATATTTTGCAATCATGTTTCTGTGCTCACCTTCAACTTTATTTATGAGTTCATTCTCTACCGGTTGGAAGTAGTCAATGAGCAACCTCAAATAGCTGTTGCCGAGATCCAGGTTTAATTGTTGCCATCTTCGTAGGAGCTCTGGATGTGCCTCTCCATAGCTCGGCATGCAGAGGACGCGCATGCCTCGCGGAATAACCTTGAAATGCAAGCACGCCTCCAGGTGTTTCCTCTGCCAAATGAGCCTGTGAAGTTTGTAGAGGTCATTCTCCAGGCTCCTAAGTTCTCCATAAAATTCCTGCATGTTTTCATTATAGGTATTCACCACTGGTGGAGCATTACCTTGGTTGTCAAAATTCAATAAAGAATTTTCACGTTGATGAAACAGTTCGTTCCAGTTTGTAACATCACTAGCAACTTTCGGTGTATAGTCCAACTCTATATTCAGAGTTTCCATCGCGTGTTGGTTAGCCGGGAGCAAGAACAGAAAAATCAAAAATATTAGCACCAAACCCAGCACGACCATCCAAGGCACCAGAAAACGAAAAACAGGATTATTCAACAAATCACTGGAGCCTCCACGATGAATTAGCAGCAAAGAATTTTATTTATAAAATGAAACAAGCGCTTTCACGCACCTAACAAGTGCGCTTCATCAGGTTACAAAATTTAAGAACAAATGTTAGTCCTATATAGTTATGGCATACACCCTGATTAACAGCATTTTTGGCGGCTAAAAAATAATTAATCAATTAGAAATCACTTAATTTTGTTAATGCTTAAAGCCATAGCTCATAAGGATGTTCCGCTTAGAATCTAATACGACTTTTAAAATCTTGCCACTACTATAGTAAATAGTCTAAAAAATATATTAAAATATAACAAATGTAAACAGTGCATTTCCTTCAATTTATCAAAAAAACATATAGACATGAACTTAATACAACCCTAATATATATAAATTTATAATTCCTATTTATTCCTATCTATATATTTATCTTAAATAGATGTAATACATTATATTTATAATTTCAAGAATCTGCATAACAATTCATCCTATATGTAGTTTGATGACCATTAATATATAAAACAAATAATAACAATTGAATATATCATATAATATATCAAATTAAATCAGATATATAAACTGAAAAAAGAACAAAATAAATATGAAGAAGAACAAGATGTGAAATTAGAACAACCAAACTTGGGAAATCCCAAAGGAGAATTGGAGAAAGAGGGGGAGGGGGGAGGGGAGGAGGGATGGGAGGGAAGGGGCAGGAGGGGGGGAAAGCTGGGGAGGGAAGGGAAAAAGAGGAAAGGAAGAAGTAGGAAGGGAAAGGAGAACAAAAGAATGAGGAAGGAAGGAAGGGAATGGGAAGATGAAGTAAAAAGTGAAGGGAAACATGGGGAGAAAAATATATAATGAGAAAAAGAAAAAAGAAAAAGGAAAAATGTGGGTAGAAGAAAAAGGAAAGTGGAAAAGTTCTATAACTATAGTAATTGCACTGTCATATAAATTTATAATAAATAATAATAGTATAAAATGCACATATATCTCCAAGGCCCCCATTATATGAACCCCCAGATAATCTTAACATAATATTATAGTTAATATCAAATCTAACCAACATGACACAGTCTTTCATAGCAGCGCTGGTCTAATACTAAGGGCTGTATTTAAACCTGGCTCTATATGTGCCCTAAGTGTTAGTATCCATTTCAATTCATAGAGCTCTAATGTGCCTAATACGTTACCTTCTCTTCTGTTAGGATATAATATCTGCAAAACCCTGAATTTGAACATATGGGATGGAAAAGATTGGCAATGCCTGGCTAAAACATTATTTACATTCATTTTCCGTATATCATATATGTGGTTGTAGGCTCGATCTCTGAGCCTACGCGTTGTCATACCCACATAGTATACTTCACAATTCTCACATGTGGCCAGATATATTATATTTGTGGTATCACATGTGGCATAGAAATTCGGTATAAACTTAAAACCAATTTCTAAATTTTCATATGGTTGTTCATCTATGATATATTTGCAGATACAACATTTCCTACAGGGGAATGTTCCTTGCCTAAAATTAGTCCTGATATCTAATGGTGTGTGTAATATTTTTTCTTTACATAACAATCTTTTCAAATTTGGACAATTACTATATCTGAAGTTAGGTATTCACCCACCACGTTCTTCAATTCTTTATTCATACTAAGCAATTTCCAATTTTTGTATACGATCTCTTTTATGTACTTGACATCATTGGTGAATTTGATGTCATATTGCACTTTACCTATGTTTTGTTTGTTATAGTATCTATATGGACCTTGCTTATGGCAAGTGTTGTGAACCAAATTATTTCTATCCTTAGAGCTTGTCAGCAAATGGGTTGGATAACCCCTATTCATAAAGCACTTGGTTTGAAAATTCAAAAGTTGTTCTCTGTCTTCAATATTGTTGCACAGCTTGGTTATTCTAGCCATCTGATTTTTCACAATGTTAGGAAAAATGTGCCGTGGGTGCATACTCTCATGGTGGAGTATGCCATTTTTCCAACACGGTTTTCTGAATAGAGATGTAGTAAATCTATTCAGAATATTTTTTGTTATAGTTACATCAAGATAGTTAACCGTAACTGATGAAACTTCATACGTAAAACTAAGGAAGGAAGTGGTTGATTCCATATATTCAACGAAATCATGTAATGATTTTACATTACCATTCCAGAAAAGGAGAATGTCATCTACAAATCTCCTATAGTAAATGGCATTGGCAATAAAATTTTCATTATTGAGAATATGAGTCCTCTCCCATTGATATACTGCTATATTAGCATAGACGTTTGCACAGGGGGTGCCCATGGCTACCCCCCATGTTTGTCTATAGATTTTATCCTGATACATAAAGATGTTATTACTAAGTATCAATTCTAATAAAGTACAAATAATTAATTGCTCATTTTGATTAACCATATTGTATTCATTTAAACAACTTCTAATAGCCTCGACCCCAAATTCATTAGGTATACTCGTAAACAAATTTCTTATGTCCAAGGTAACCATTAGAGTATCAGGATTTACTTTTTCAAGCCAAGGGGAATTTTCAAGATCTTCCAACAGTTTAAATGAATTTTTTAATATTGTAGGTATTGTTTCTATCAACGGGGCTAACTTATGCTGCACATATTGTGAGGCATTCTCCGTTACCCATGACTGGCCAGATACTATCGGCCGCACTGGTGGGGGGTGTATCCCTTTGTGTATTTTGGGTAACCCCTTAATGATAGGAATTAAAGGGGCCCCAATATCCAGATAGTCATATAGCTGTTTATCAATGCACCTTGACATTAGGAGATCGTAGAATACATCTTGAACATTTCTAATAATCAGCATGACATCAGATCTACTTATCAATGAATATGCAGTGTCATCATTCAACATCTTATTCATCATGTCATTATAAAAACTGGAATCCATTATTATTGTGTGTGTGACACCAAATGCCTGAGTGCGTATGTCAGCAAATGCCTGAATGTGTTTGTCAGCAAGTGGCTGAGTGCGGTTGTATTTGTGTCTGCAGCCTGTCATGGCAGTGGGTTTTGCTGCATTCCAAAGAGATACCTCCTTTTGCATTGGCCTTTATCTTTGTCAACTGCTAAACCTCTCTCTTCCCCCCTCCCCACTGCATGTAATCGGTCCTGTGATGTCACCCAACTCAGATGTGGAATCAGTAAGTGTAATTGTATGTGTTCTGTGGCACATACCCCAACTGCATATCACTGTACTAGTTACCTTTACATAGGCAAGATGTGTATGCACAATACTGGCAAGTGTATGCGTGTTTGTGTGTGTGACTACCCTGTAGGCAGGCATACACATGTGTAATGTCTTTTAGTACACCATGGCAGCCATCTGTGGTGACCGGTGTCTACAAAGTATTACATAGTTAGGAATGGTAAGGAATACACAGTCAAGCATGACTACAGTTGGGTATGTTATTTTCCTGTGCCACTTTCAAGCAGTGACACAGAAGTGGTCACTGGGGTGTAGATCCATACCCATCATTCTCCCACCCTAACTCCACAATCCCCAGGGTAGATTACATTTGTCATCATTCCCCACCCCAAACTCCACATGCACAACAACCATCCCTTCTCTGGTGAACTGCTTATTATTTGAATGTTATAACACAAGCGATGCCTCTGTTTTGTGTATACATCAGTTCCTTTGGAACCATTCTGTGCCTTACAGAAACAGATGCTTGGTGCCAGAGCCATGGGCTCAAGCTCAATGCCAAGAAATGTATTGTTATCCCCTTTGGGAAAAAACATGTATCCATGAATTACCATATAGGTAGCAGTACACTAAACACAGAAAGTGTGATAAGAGACTTAGGGACACAGGTGGACAGTGGTCTCACCTTCGATAACCACATCGCCACAACAGTCAGGAAAACCTTCTATGTGGCACACCTCATCACGAAGGGCTTTTCATCCAGAAAAAAGGAGGTCATTGTCCCACTGTACTCATCCCTCATTAGACCCATTATAGAATACAACGCCCCATTTGGTATGTACCTCTCAAGACATCTGCAACAACTGGAAAGGCCTCAGAAATACCTCACTAAAAGAATCACAGGCCTAAAGCAGATGCCCTATGCTGACCGCCTTAAAAACTCCAGCTATACTCTGTCGCATATCGTCTACTCAGAGGCAATCTCTGCTTAACATACAAGGCCATGTCAAACCCAGAGCTGTTGGACATGCTACACTTAAAGAAATCCCAATCCCTCAGAGCTACACGCTCCAGGGATCTAAACCTTGTCATCACAATAAACAAAACATGCTGGAGGGATAGGTTCCTGACCCAGAGACTCCCCAGACTCTGGAATAGATTGCCCATACATGTCAAGCAGAGTGCCTCTTTGGACCTCTTCAAGAGGAACCTTGACGATTGGATGGGAGAAAGAAAATTCACCCCAGGGATCACATCAGTCGCCCTGCTAGACAGGGGTCCAGGAAAGTAAATAATGTGGGAAAAAATAGCCAGGGAATTAGGTGCATAGGTTCATAGGTTCATACTAGGCTATCTGCCCGAGGGCATTTACAAGCCTAGCCCATAGTTTTGTGGCTTACGCCACCCCTTTAGTTTGGAGAAACTATGCCCATTATTTTGCTGTGCCTCTGTCGAGCAGTGACACTGAGGTAATCCCTGGGGTGTATCTGCGATCTCCCATCCATTGGTCAAGATTCCTCTTGAACAAGGCCAGTGAGGTGCTCTGCCTCACATATACTGGGATTTTGTTCCACAGCATAGGGTGTCTTTGGGTGATGAATCTATCCCACCAGCATGTCCTATTAATAACCGTGTCGAGGTTTAAGTCTCCCGCCCTTGTGGCTCTGAGGGATCTGGATTTTTTTGAGGTGAAGCATGTTCATCAAATCTGGGTTTGACATGGCCTTGTATGTCAGGCACAGGTCACCTCTGAGCAAGCGGTAGGCAACTGAATAGAGCTGGAGTTCTTTCAGTCGGGCAGCATAAGACAGATTTTTGAGACCCTTTATCCTTTTGGTGAGGAACTTTTGTGGCCTCTCCAGCTGCTGCAAGTGTTGGGTCAGATATATTCCGAATGGGGCATTGTACTCAATCATTGGTCTGATGAGTGATGAGTATAGGGAGACTATGACCTCCCTTGATCTAGATGTGAATCCCTTCATGATAAGGTGGGCAATGTAGAAGGTCTTCCTAACTACTTTAGCAATATGAGTGTCGAATGAAAGACTACTGTCAACCTGGGTCCCCAGGTCTCTGATAACTTCTTCTGTGCTCAGTGGATTGCCACCTATATGGTAGCTAGGGGTAACCTTGTTTTTCCTGAAGGGTATGACTATGCATTTCTTGGCATTTAACTTTAGGCCATGGCTCTGGCACCAGTTATCCATTTCTGTGAGACCCTTCTGAAGGATATCTGTGTCAGATGTGTTTTACTCGGCCAGTTTGCAGTCATCTGCAAACTTTGTCAGCCATAACCCTCCTGTGTTTGCTTGTACTTCAGAAAAGTAGATGCCAAACAAGAGTGGGCCCAGGACTGAGCCCTGTGGGACACCACTTGTGACAGGCTTTGAGTCTGACATGGCGCCAGCAACTCTGACCCTGTGGGTTCAGTCACTCAGCCAGTTTGCAACCCATCTTGTGATGTATGGGTTTACATTTAAGCTGATGAGTTTTTCAATGATACCCGAGTGGGGTATTGTACCGAAGGCCTTCGCCAGGTCGAGGTAGGCTGTATGGACTGCCTTTCCCTCATCAATGGCCTTGGTGACTGTCTCGAAAAAGTCAACCAAGTTTAGAAGGCATGATCTGCCTTTGACAAAGCCAAACTGGGTTGGATCCAAAGTCTGCAAATTCCCTATGTCTTTATTTATGAGATCCATTATGATCCTCTCCATGGCTTTGCAGATAAGGCTTGTCAAGCTAATGGGACGGTAATTTCCAGGGTCGGTGGAGGCACCGCCTTTGTGAAGTGGGACCACAGTCGCCAGCGCCACTCCTGGTATGCGTATCCGGAGGTGAGACTAAGATTAAACAGCTGTCCTAACTGTGGTTTTAATTCCTCGTTGAGTTCGTGGAGCACACAGCCGGGGACACCATCAGGTCCCATGGATGCTGCGTTTTTTGCCTTGGAGAGAGCAGTTCTCACCTGGGCATTAGAGATGTTTGGGGGGCTACAGTCATTTGGTATAGATATCTCTCCTTTTGGGGAGGGAGAGGTTTGCACTGAACCTGTCAGCCAGTATGTTGGCAATGTCTGTAGGATCAGTAATCTTCACATCATTTTGAACTAATTCTGAGCATATCTGGGAGTTTCCTCCCAGGTTTCTAACATAGCTAAAGAATGCCTTATGATTGTCTTTTGAGTCCTTAGCTATTTTTCTCTCAAAATTAGCTTTGGATGATTTGATGAGAGCTCTTAGCTTTTTACTTATAGTGATCAGCTGTGTCTTACCTTTAAGGATTTTGCTCTATCTTGTAGTAGCTTCCTCCTTTTGTTGTAGAGTTTGTTTATGGCTGGGGTCCACCAGACTGGACGCTTGCCTTTGGTACAAAGAGTCTTTGTTTTGCTTGGGATTGCCTGATCCATGCAGCCCTGCAGGTGCTGGTAGAAGGCATTTGTAAGTGATTCAGTGGCTTGAGTAATGTTTACCGCTGGCTCGGGGGCCTTAAAGGAGACCACACTAGTCTTCAGAAGTGTGAAGTCGGCTTTCGAGAAGTTCTTTACTGTGGTCTTTTTCATTTCAGGGGGGGGCGGGATGAGGATCTCCAGCGAGATTAGTTTGTGATCTGATCTCACCAGTGAGGGGTATACTTCCGGTGTTGAACATTGTGCTCCCATGTTCGTGATGATGAGATCAAGTATGTTTTCTCCTCTTGTGGGGATGGTGACTAGTTGTTCCATGGCATTTGAGTTTATGAATTCCAGGAACTTTTGGGCTAGAGTGTTTGTGCTTGAGTAGTGTTCCCAGTCTATATTAGGGTAGTTGAAGTCACCTAGTATGATGGTGTTTGGAGATACAGTTATCCCCTCCAGTGTTTTCAGGAAAGCCATGTGAGGTTCCTGAGTTTGCGAGGGTGGCCTGTAACATGCTACAAATTGCACAGCAGTCTTGCCTATGGTTAATTGCACCTGGATGGTCTCCGATGCATCATGCGTTGCCACCAATCTTGAGGTGTGGGTGTCCTTGATGAATATGGATACCCCCCCCCTCCTTTCTTGGTATTGTCCGGATTTTGGGGCCGGAATGCATGATATGAGGTAAAACCTGATAGTGCTGGGGTGCCCTCAGGAGCCTTGAACCAGGTTTCTGTCACAGCACAGACATCGATGTTCTCCATACTGAGAAGGGCCTCGAGTGCGTGCATCTTGAGGTTGAGACTTCTGGCATTGAGCAGCATTACCCTTAGTTTTTTTTCTTTATTGTGTTCTAGGGTGGTAGGTTTAGAATTTGAGCCTTGCCTAAAAAAGGCACTATGGGGTGGCAAGAGCCTTTGCCAAAATCCGAATCCCAGGGTGACAGGTGCAAGCCGTCCCTCATGGCAGCGTGGCTTGTCCAGCATGTCATCCCAGGCAGACAGACATTAGATCCCCTTTGAATGACACCAGAGTTTAAGCCAATTGTTAAAGCTGATCATCTTATCTCTGTATTGTGGCATCATTCTTGGTGAAGGTAGGATACTGCTCAAGGTCAGGGTCATACCTGCTTGGGCTACATAATCAGAGAGCTCCTCAATGTCTCTTTTCATGTAGTCCAAGGAGGTACGTCTCAGGCCATTTACACCAGCGTGGACAATGACTGAGTCGTACTTGTACCTGCTGTTGAGAGACCTGAGTGCTTGCGTTATGTGGCGGATTCTAGCGCCCAACAGGCAGTTTACTGTGACCTTCTCCTTACTCAGTCTGGTGAGTGGGACGTCAGTGTGTCTGACTATGGAGTCACCAATGACTAGTGTGTCTGGCATTGTGTTTTGCCTTATGGGCTGTGACTGCTTGACACTCTGACTGTGTGGTCTATGTGTTGCAGGTGTTGTGTTCTGAGGTGGTAGTTGTTTGGGTATCTGCTTTGGTGGCCTCTGCTGTTTTGGTAGATTTTTGATCAGAGCCTCCGAGTATGTCTTTGTGTGTTTATGTGTATGATTTGAGGTTGTGATGGTACTATGTGAGACTGGGTCTATAGTGTGTGTGGTTGCCTTCTCCCCCTGTCTGGCCTTGCCAGTCCTATGTTGAGAGAGCTCAGTCTCCAGTTTGGCCGTATAGTTGCATCTCTCGCATGTATTTGTGTTTTGTGGGAGGAGGAGAGGGTTGTCTGTGTACATGAGGCAATTGTAACATTGCCTCAATATTCCCAGGTTCACCAGCTGAGCAGGAGAGGACATTAGCAACTGATCCCTCTACATGCTAGAAGGAATAGACAAAAAAACTTAAAAAAGGTTCCGGGGGATGTGGGTGACCGAGAAATGGGGTTTGCCTTTTGGGGTACTATCTATAACAAGAGTGCTGTATCAAGGTGATAAGTACTGTAGGAGCAAGTGCTGGGCTTTACAGATAGAGAATAATCTACTTTGGAGTCAAGTAGAGATATGCTTTTTAGTTTTAGGATACGCTGATTAGATCAGTAGTATAGTTCGAGGAAGGTAGTTTTAAGGGAAAATTTGAAGAGTGGACTTTAGGTAGCCCGAATAGTTTAAACCTAATTAACCGCCGCTGCCCTAGTGTGCAACGGTGGCAGCTCCGCGCTAAAACACGCTAAAGCGCGCTTTATAGCAGGGGGCTGGAAAAGACAGGAAATGACCCAAAATGGCCAATAAACTACAAGTTACTGCCTTAAACCACTCCTCTAAGGACAAACAGACAGCTCAGTACTCCCCACTCTCACTGGTGAGTAAAGAAACGTCTCCCTGACCAAACAAGGAAAATGAAGAAACACAGGAACCAAGACAAAGCCCAGGGATCAGCAAAATCTGGTCTCTGGAACACTAGCTAGGAAAGTATGGAAAACAAAGATATTTTTTTTCAAGATTTTTTTACAGAAAGGCAGAAAACACAATAAATGCTATAATTTTCGACTAATTGCTATCAACAGCTAGTACACTTGAGTGTATTAGCCTGTAATTTAACTTTTAAGCAAAACTTAAATTAGCAAGTGCAGTAAACAGTTTGAGCTTATAAAGACAGTAAAAACAGTGCAAACTTCGATAAAACAAGCAAAAACAGTGGTCGAAAGTTTCAAAAGGTCGAAAAAGCCAAGAAAAATACTTAAAATCTGGAAAGGTAGTCTTTTCTGGTCTCTGCTGCTACAGGAACACTGCTGGCTACCACGAGGAGCTGTGCTGAGTTCTCAATAGCTGAAAAAGCCCGCCAAAGCGCGCTTTATAGCAGGGGCTGGAAAAGACAGGAAATGACCCAAAATGGCCAATAAACTACAAGTTACTGCCTTAAACCACTCCTCTAATGACAAACAGGCAGCTCAGTACTCCCCACTCTCACTGGTGAGTAAAGAAACTTCCCCCTGACCAAACAAGGAAAATGGAGAAACACAGGAACCAAGACAAAGCCCAGGGATCAGCAAAATCTGGTCTCTGGAACACTAGCTAGGAAAGTATGGAAAACAAAGATTTTTTTTGTTTTTTTTCAAGATTTTTTTTACAGAAAGGCAGAAAACACAATAAATGCTGTAATTTTCGACTAATTGCTATCAACAGCTAGTACACTTGAGTGTATTAGCCTGTAATTTAACTTTTAAGCAAAACTTAAATTAGCAAGTGCAGTAAACAGTTTGAGCTTATAAAGACAGTATAAACAGTGCAAACTTCGATAAAACAAGCAAAAACAGTGGTCGAAAGTTTCAAAAGGTCGAGAAAGCCAAGAAAAATACTTAAAATCTGGAAAGGTAGTCTTTTCTGGTCTCTGCTGCTACAGGAACACTGCTGGCCACCACGAGGAGCTGTGCTGAGTTCTCAATAGCTGAAAAAGCCAGCCAAAGCGCGCTTTATAGCAGGGGGCTGGAAAAGACAGGAAATGACCCAAAATGGCCAATAAACTACAAGTTACTGCCTTAAACCACTCCTCTAAGGACAAACAGGCAGCTCAGTACTCCCCACTCTCACTGGTGAGTAAAGAAACTTCCCCCTGACCAAACAAGGAAAATGGAGAAACACAGGAACCAAGACAAAGCCCAGGGATCAGCAAAATCTGGTCTCTGGAACACTAGCTAGGAAAGTATGGAAAACAAAGATGTTTTTTTTTTTCAAGATTTTTTTTACAGAAAGGCAGAAAACACAATAAATGCTATAATTTTTGACTAATTGCTATCAACAGCTAGTACACTTGAGTGTATTAGCCTGTAATTTAACTTTTAAGCAAAACTTAAATTAGCAAGTGCAGTAAACAGTTTGAGCTTATAAAGACAGTAAAAACAGTGCAAACTTCGATAAAACAAGCAAAAACAGTGGTCGAAAGTTTCAAAAGGTCGAAAAAGCCAAGAAAAATACTTAAAATCTGGAAAGGTAGTCTTTTCTGGTCTCTGCTGCTACAGGAACACTGCTGGCCACCACGAGGAGCTGTGCTGAGTTCTCAATAGCTGAAAAGCCAGCCAAAGCGCGCTTTATAGCAGGGGGCTGGAAAAGACAGGAAATGACCCAAAATGGCCAATAAACTACAAGTTACTGCCTTAAACCACTCCTCTAAGGACAAACAGGCAGCTCAGTACTCCCCACTCTCACTGGTGAGTAAAGAAACTTCCCCCTGACCAAACAAGGAAAATGGAGAAACACAGGAACCAAGACAAAGCCCAGGGATCAGCAAAATCTGGTCTCTGGAACACTAGCTAGGAAAGTATGGAAAACAAAGATTTTTTTTGTTTTTTTTCAAGATTTTTTTTTTACAGAAAGGCAGAAAACACAATAAATGCTGTAATTTTCGACTAATTGCTATCAACAGCTAGTACACTTGAGTGTATTAGCCTGTAATTTAACTTTTAAGCAAAACTTAAATTAGCAAGTGCAGTAAACAGTTTGAGCTTATAACAACAGTATAAACAGTGCAAACTTCGATAAAACAAGCAAAAACAGTGGTCAAAAGTTTCAAAAGGTCGAGAAAGCCAAGAAAGATACTTAAAATCTGGAAAGGTAGTCTTTTCTAGTCTCTGCTGCTACAGGAACACTGCTGGCCACCACGAGGAGCCGTGCTGAGTTCTCAACAGCTGAAAAAGCCCGCCAAAGCGCGCTTTATAGCAGGGGGCTGGAAAAGACAGGAAATGACCCAAAATGGCCAATAAACTACAAGTTACTGCCTTAAACCACTCCTCTAAGGACAAACAGGCAGCTCAGTACTCCCCACTCTCACTGGTGAGTAAAGAAACTTCCCCCTGACCAAACAAGGAAAATGGAGAAACACAGGAACCAAGACAAAGCCCAGGGATCAGCAAAATCTGGTCTCTGGAACACTAGCTAGGAAAGTATGGAAAACAAAGATTTTTTTTTGTTTTTTTCAAGATTTTTTTTTACAGAAAGGCAGAAAACACAATAAATGCTATAATTTTCGACTAATTGCTATCAACAGCTAGTACACTTGAGTGTATTAGCCTGTAATTTAACTTTTAAGCAAAACTTAAATTAGCAAGTGCAGTAAACAGTTTGAGCTTATAAAGACAGTAAAAACAGTGCAAACTTCGATAAAACAAGCAAAAACAGTGGTCGAAAGTTTCAAAAGGTCGAAAAAGCCAAGAAAAATACTTAAAATCTGGAAAGGTAGTCTTTTCTGGTCTCTGCTGCTACAGGAACACTGCTGGCCACCACGAGGAGCTGTGCTGAGTTCTCAATGTTATGGCTCTCAATTGTTATGGCTAGGCTTGTACAGGCCCTAGGGCTGATAGCCTAGTACCAACCTATGAACCTATGAACAAAGTGCGTTCAGACATGTGTGTGTGTGTGTGTGTGTGTGTGTGTGTGTGTGTGTGTGTGTGTGTGTGTGTGTGTGTGTATATATATATATATATATATATATGGGTTCCATACACTAGATCGAATTTTCATTAATTCAAAATAGTGCATGGCTATGGTCATACACAATGGTAACCAGGATGACAGGACAGTTCATGCAATACCCATCTGTGTGGGACATTGCAGACACTACACCCCTGTACCACACTGCTCACCATTGTCTGGTGGCATGATGCCAAGGATTACCCCTCACCTAGCCTTGTACAGCCATCTTGCACAGCCAACCACTACACACCCATGAAGCAATGCACACATGCATGTCAGTACTGGCACCTTGTGTCTGTATCTGGGGTATGATGCTGCCAACCACAGTCACTCCCAGTATAACTCCCACTGGCATACCGACAGATGTCAAACACGTTCACATGCCCTAGCCCACAGAACCTCCGGATATCCCCTGTGGTGCATGTAGTACCTGTGCATTACTGTAGTGTGGCAAACTAAGTAGTTTGGAAGTGTATTTGTGGGCCTGGAAAAGAGTGTTAATGTGAGTCCATTAGAGAGTGTGGATGTGTTGACAATGGCATCCGTTCATGTGGACAGCCATGTGTGCTACACCTAATGTATGTCTACTATATCTCTGTTGCAGATGTTGCTCACCAACAAACATATATGTTCTTACAGCACACCAACATGTCCGCTTTGTGGCACATGGAGTAACTGCATGCACTTGTAATAGTAATGACTAGTCAGTCAGGGGTTTGAACCCCTACACTGGTAGGTGTGTGATAGACGATGCTTAGGTTTTAGTCTCCAAGCCCTTCTCTGATGTACTTTGCCTCTGTTTGTCCCTCCCACAAACTGTCGGGTAGATGTAGAGGTGTACACCTGCTCAGCAGCAGCTTGTGTTTTGTAAGTGATGGTCAGGATCAGGTGATGGTCTCTGCACCTATCGCAGTCCTCCTCTACCTGATTGCATGTGGACCAGCTGTGGTGACATTCCCATAGCCAATTGCATGGAAACAGTACAATATCTAGGAACACCATGTTGGTGTTTGCCCATGACAGTCACTGTGAGTGGTACCTGGATCTGGTGTTTGGTAAACGGCATCACAGATGATATCTGGATGTTCCTTAAACAACATACACAGTGGGAAATTGCCTAAAGACAGGAGGGGATGTGCCAGACATGACTGTAGCATGTAAGTGTAGCTATGCTTCATTGAGACTACTGCCTGTTTAACAAGTTGTGTGTGGTAATGGCTATTCTGCATGTTTTAAAACTGACAAGACAGTGCTCTGTTTGTGAGGGACCCCCATCTGTAGGGCCATCTGTGGACTGGTCAGTGTGTGGAACCATTTGTTTCCTGTGTTACTCACTGAACACACATCTGTGAACTGCAGGAGCATAGTGTGAGGATTGCAGCCAGTACATGGTGATAGTGATGAGTTACTGCCATCGCATCCCTGACTGGACATATGTCACATGAAACAGTGGTATGACAGACACTCTCTGGGGTTCTCAGTGACATGACAATAATGGGCCACTGTTCATAGCTGCAGTCACAAGTCTTCTACACTTTGTACAGATGTCATGTGTTGTGCTCCCTCTGCAAATGTATACCATCTGTTGTGTTGGGTTAATGGTCATATCTATGGATGATGTTATAAGTAATTCTGAATGCTGTTGACTATTACTAAGCCATATTTGTGTTTAAACTGCAACATAATAGGTTGTATGGGTCTGGAGGTCCCTGCAGAACCTCCTGGCACTTCAGCTGGCCATGGCACCGGGCACCAGCACATCTGGGGCCCAGCCTTGGACCTCCACCTCTGTTGGCTTTGCACCACCTGCTGGTGGTACCACCACTGAGGAATGGGCTTGTCCGCTGTCGTACTGTCCCAGATGTGGTGTGTAGGGGGCTCAATAAGGGGTTTTGAGGCCAGATACACCAGCTCAAAGGTAGAGTGTCACATTTACAGGGTGAGGCTGCCCCTCCTAGACAGCCCCCAGCACTGACACCTTTTCAGCTGTTTTGGAGCAGTGGTGGCTGCCCATGGCTGGGGACCTCCATCCCACTGTTTCCATCTGGGGGCTCATGGGTTTGTGACTGCCGAACACCCCTCCCCATCCGAGGTGTATCCCCCCACATGTGTCATACACTGACCCTGTATGCTGTCATGTCTGTCATCCTACCCTACCCATCCTCCACAAGCATACCTACTCTCCTTCCACCACATCTCACTCTCACCCTACGGAAACAAAAGGCCAATCGGTTCCTGAAACAACATTTGCCCCATACTTAGCTGTCCGTGTCACACACACATGTAACCCTTTTAATATCCATCACAACATACTCCAGTTGTCCCACCCCTGTTTCTCAGGTGCACGATCCTAGTATGCACATGACTCCTAAATGTTCCAGGTACACGTGATGCGGACGACCCCATTGTACACACAACACTATCAGTCCCTCTATGGTTACCCCATTTACCTTTATCATGATGATGATGATGTCGCACACAGCACCTTGCAAGAGTACTGTTCTCACATAATGATTGGACAGGAACTGTTGTGTTAATATAAATAACATGCACAGAGTGATGTATATGGCCAATGTACAAATGTTTGCATGTATGAATGACACGTCTGTCTGAGAGAGTCTTGATATTGCATAGAACATCAGTAAATAATACAGGCATTGCTGGTGTTTCCCTTTTCATTCCTTTGTAATGCTTTGTTGTCACATGGGATGTTCCTGATATATCTATATATATGTATGTATCTATATCTGGACATAAACACTCACACATACATCTACATGATGGAATACATTTCCTATACTGTTGAATGACTGCGCTGGATGATATGTTTGTGATAAAGTCCGATGTCTGTATATTTGCTATGGCTTAGTGGTAAATCACAATAGCTGTGTGTGCAGGGTCCTGGTTTCGGGCCTTGCAGAGGTCGTTTATTTTGTTGCTGGGCAGAACAAGGTCATTGGATACAGAGTGATTAAGGCACATTAAAGCAGTTGTGAGTGGGTGTGCATGGGTTTGCGTGGAGCTACGCAATGCTAACCTCCGGTTACAGTTTCTTACACTCAGTTAGCCTCTACATTGCTTTATCAGTGTAATACTTGCATACTGGTGGCCAAACAGGCTTACACCCACTTGCTCCCGCACTTGCAAATGCAGTGCATTTGGTGTTTGCATCTGACACTCACACCCCTGGGTGGGAGTGAGGACTATGATATTACCTTGTGATGCCTATTACAATCTGCACCCATCTGGCTAATACATAGGAACTGACACTCTTCAATACAAACAAGTAATTGGGTTTTGGAACCAACATCCTTCAGCCGAGTCATGCTACTGCACACCTAATATTCTATCATCTTTCTAAGGTTGTCAGGGGAATTTGTGCCTTCTGTCCCTATCAGACCTCATACGATTGGGGAAAAATACAAACTGAATTAGGGACATGGCATAACAACATCAGGGACACATTTAAATTATTGGTGCTATTAACCTGACACATTGACAGACTCAGAGCATAAGAATTCATACACATTTTCTGAGGTAAATTATATTTATAACTCTTAATTGTTGTCATTATTCATTACGTGTAATTCACCACCATTCCTCCAAATGTCACTAGTTTTAGGAGGGATTAAGTGGGACAGAGTTAGAAATTGAGTCGAAATCAGGGACATCCCTGGAAATCGGGGACATTTCAGAGGTATGGTCCCTATTTGTTCCCCCAATGGTTTATGTCCTGTCCAGTGGATGTGCTCTTAGGGGTTGAGATGTATGGGTGTCAGCTATGCCCATTTCGGAATATTACTTACTTTCCCGGGGTGGTCCTAATACGACTGTGCCAGCCAACACCTGCACGCCTAGGCCCATAATTGCATACCCATAGTTCCCCCATCTGCCACTCCTCTACAGCACTCATCCTTACTGTGGGTGCAGATGGGGTATAAACACACCATTACACACTTCCCACTCTCCCTGTGTCGGGACACATGTTGTATGTTGTGTTGACCCATAGGTTATCAGGCTTGCACAACCTACTGGTCCGTGTACATCTACAGCCTGGTTTGATAAGTAATTACCGGGACTGCCTCCAATGATCATTAATTTTTGGTGTCCCACAAGGGACATCGATGTCTATGTTTCAAGATTAGACCTGGCAGGTCTCTCACACTGGTTGTATCCTGCCGGTGGTCTGGGAAGCAGTGGTGTGTTTACCTTTATTGAGTGTCTGTATGTCTCACTGGCCTAGCTAATGGGGTGGGGGGGTTGATGCTACATGTTACACATTTGTTTATTGGACCCCTCACCCCTATATGCATGGCCTGTGAACATATGTAACTCATAATTACTGTATCATATCCTAGCTATATACATGTGCATATTTACAGTCACATATATATATATATTTACATTACTATATACAGATATATCTGTATATGTATGCATACATATATATTTATATTTTGTTGTCTATATATATATATATATATATATATATATATATATATATATATATATATATCACAACATATGGGTCTAAGGGTGTCTACATATGTATATATTTATATGTGGGTATGTATCTGTATTCTGTCTCTGTATGTATACATTTGTACTATGGAGAGGCTTATTTCTACATCGCTATGGGTAGATATATACACACATACTTCTACATATATACATCTAGTTATTCCGTTACTTGCCATATAGATTACATTTTGCTGCAGTGGAGCTCTTAGTGGGTGTGGCTGCTCGTTGGGCGATGCCTCTGCCCAATGAACACATATGTATGTATATATATAAATATATGTATTTATATATATATATATATATATATATATATATATATATATACATACATATATATATATATATATATATATATATATATATATATATATGTGTGTGTGTGTGTGTGTCTGTAAAGTAATGCATACCCCACGCAAACGCACTTATACATGCTTACTGGTGTTTATATATGCTTGAACTGCTTACTACTGCCTTATTCATTATGACACTGACACTTCACTCCAGTTAACTTTTAATTGATATTTTGCAGGTTATACAGCAGACAGATGTCGCAATATGTTCATGTACATATTACCGATGGTAAATGGTATGCAATGCAGTGGGATTCGGTATGGGAATGTCTGTTCGTTAGGCGGTTGCTCTAACCAGTACACTATTGCTGTACTGCTTCATTTGCATAAATACCCATATACCCATGGCTCTTGGTTCCCCAAACACACACCCCAATGCCTCCCTAACACTGCAGTCATCCATTCTCCAGTAGGATTCGCGATGTATCCACACCACTACACATTGGCCACTCCCTACTCCTATAGACCCATCCCATCAGTTGACTCACTCCACGTATCCTCAGAACTCCCAAATGTTTAGTCCACAAAAATTGGTGACATGAGCGACCAAAAGAATACTATTCACAATTTTTGGGTTGTCGCACATAGGACACGCACGTGTTTATGTCAAGATTAGACTTTATACTTCATTACATCCTTACTTCCATTAGCATGACACTACAATAAATTAATAAGTATGACTATGTGGTAACCCACACGCTACACATGAGAGCATAATTATGTACGTGTTTGGCGTATTTCTTTTACAAATAGTCCGGTTTAGTAACTGGCGTTGCCATAGCAGGCAGATCACAAGAATGATTCCATGTGTGGGAAAGTCCACACATTTGATTATTTTCAGCACATCACTGACTTCGGACATTGTACACACTTCTGCGTTTTTGCAGTTTTGTCCCATCCCTCTTCTGCACAACCTATTATTCTATCTACTGTCGAGGTTTGTAAGGGCACATTCATGTTATTTATGTCTGCAAATGGAATGAATGTGTTACAGAGAATGTACTTCTACATATTGATGTCTGCATGTGTGTATGCATATATACTTATGACAAACTCGCTGACCTCCACGGTGCGGTCCAGTTAGAACCAGCCCATCCAACCCTGGCACGCCTGATTCCATAATTTCATACCCATAGTTCCTCCACCCCACCCGTGTTCAAAATACATGCATACCATCCATTGTCCACTTGTTATTGCAGCCATGACACACCTCCACACATTGCCCTCTCCCGAGCGTTAGGGGCCCTACATGTATTTTATCCCAACCCATTTATTCTCAGGCTCTCCCACCATTTAGTCCTTAAACATACCTGCCCTTGCTTGTGTAAGGGTCGGATGGCCAAATAGTCTATCAATTTTTGGGTAGTCCCACTAGGGACTGCCCTCTGTGTGTAAAGTAGACTTAGCAAATCAACAATGTTACTCCCACTGGTAATATCCTGCCTGTGGTGTGAGTAGCAGTGCTTTGCTCACTCCTACCCAGCTGGATATGACATACGCTGACAGCGCTATATAATACTGGGGTTGCTGTTGATTCCCTTCTCATTCCTTTTGTATGCTTTATTGTTACGTCATTCTTTCTTCATATATATATATATATATATATATATATATATATATATATATATATATATATATATATATATATATATATGTGTGTGTGTGTGTATCTATATATATATATATATATATATATATATATATATATATATATTATATATCTGTATATACTTATATTCATTTCCTATGCTGGGCACTGCTTAGACCCACGCAAGTGCACTCATACTTGCTCACTGGTACTTATATGTTTTACTGCTGCTTATTTGTGCTTACACCTGCTTACTAGTACATTATTCACTATGACAGTGCCACTTTGCTTGAATGATACTTGTTAAATATCTCATGCAGTACTCTTATGTCAGTTTTACAGCAAAACAACATTCATTCCACATGGAAAATGATATGTGCTATTGTTGGGCTCAGACGGTGAATGCCTGTTTGTTAGGCGGATGCTCTAAACACTACACTATTGACATTTACATTGATTCCGCATATTTTTCTCTATTTGAATGAATATGATGTGTAAACTCCGCTTGGTGGAGGGCAGCGACGTGCAGACATGCTGCGCTTTGCTTACACCTTCGATATTGCAGCAATTCAAATGTATAATAGAGACACAGGAAATCTCATTGTGAAAATTCTAGAGACAGGGCTCAACATTCCACTACGTGCTTGTGTGTTTACTACTTCGATTTTATTTCACTGTTCGTGGATACTCTTATACGCTTAGCATACATTTCGGTATCCACGGACACTGAATTATTGACTTACTATTAGGGGCGGGCTCTACTAGTAGGCATAGTAGGTTTTGCAAGTGTCGGGGCATGTTTATGCCTCAGTAGAGCACTTGTACATGCCCGCTGCACTCGCACACATTTCCTGTGCACGTCGAGGATGCAGCGGCTCCCCTTGTACATATTCGTATGGTGCTGCTGTGCCATCTGTAGTGAGGACGCTTGGCGCAAGGCTAAAAACGTCCTTGCGCCGAGCTTCTTGAATCCTGGGGAATATTTACTCATAACACAGATTTTTTTAATTCATATAAATATTTCAAGTATTAAAAATGGTCTGAGTATATCTTTAATATGATAGTTAATATATAAATAGATGTTACATATAATGCTAATTATTATAAATTAATAGTTATTTAAAATTCTTCTGTTTGATAGGTCTTAAAATACTAACCTTGTTGTGTAGTTTTTTTGGTTTGTTTTCTAGTAATTTAACATCTTCTTAAAGAGTAAAATACTTTTGAAAATTTCAGTTTATGTTCATAGAAGTAGTAGCAACAATGTTATTGTTTGTGTTTTGTTGGTGTTAGTAAGTGGCTTGTATGAACTTTTCATCAAGCCTGAAATACTTTATTCCATGTTGGAGGTCAAACATTTTTTTAATTCTGAATTTTTCACATTATTCTTATTATGTTTCTCCATAAAAAGTTGTTCTTTTGTTAGCGTAATGCTTAATGCACTAAATCATTTCATAGTAGTTTCTATACCTATTGTTCAAATAGATACCAGTATATAAACACGTTTCATTAAATATAAATGGGTTAAATAAACCTCTAAGGAGGGGTAGTTTAAATAAGTATTTAACTCTACATAAAGCAGACATGGTTTTATATGTAAACCCATTTATTGACTAATGATTTAAATAGATTGTTAAGATTACTCAGTTTTAATTGGGTCTCAATTTGGTTCAAAATGAAGAAGTGTTCTTATTCACTGGGAAAAAAATGTCAGGTCTACTTAAATAGTGGGTTCCTATACTGACAAGAATGATATGCTAGGATTGGTGGCAGTAGAAATTAATAAAACATACTATACCCTTATAATAACTATTGGATCTCTGGGATTGGTTCTAAAACAGTTAAATACTTAGATATTATAGCACTATACTCTAAAGGAGAATTTTTGATAGCTGGTGATTGCAACTGCATCTTATCAGACAAAGGCACTACAAATCTTAAACAAATCAGGCTATCTTCAGTAGTGAAACATTTAAATCAGTATATTAATACAATGTATATGACAGATATCCAATTTAAAACTGGATGGTTCTTTAAAATATACTCACTATTCTTTTAGATTCAGGACTCAAACCAGTATATTGATAAACTACTGGTATCCAATGCATTATACTCCAAAATAGAGGAAATACTGATAGTTTCATATTCCTTATCTGACCACAATGCTGCTACATTTAAATTAACCTTAAGTCCAAACAATTTAATTTCTTGCCAAAGTCTCCCTGCATATATAACTAAAATAAAAGGCTTTAATGAATGGTTATTAAAAGAGATCAATTCATAGAATTTAACAATAATGCTGAGATCACTGATGCTATACTATGGGACACATGAAAAGCTTACTTATATGGTAAAGTAAAGAACTGGTATATTTGTAAAAGAAAGGCATAGGGAAAAGAGTTAAATGCTCTCCAAGCTGAAATTGATAAATTAAAATTAAACCTTAAACCAAATGATAAAGTTGCAAACACACAGTTGAAAAATCTAAATCAGAAATACCTAGAAATCTTACATCGTAAAATTTCCATTAATCTAGAAAAAAATTAAATTACAGTCATATTTCAATAAACCCGAAGAGCCTTCATAGAATACCTATTAGATAAAAAAAAACATGAACAAAATAAACCATATCAAATAAATTGTTTCTAAAGAAAGAAATACGACTATTAAAGCTATGCCCCGGGATTCATGAACCTTGCGCCAGGCGCCAGCATAGCGTCGGCGTTATAACGCCAAATACGGCTGCTTAGCGATTCAGGTATGAATGAATTCCACGTGCACTACCGGGCGCGGACCGTCCCGCCCGGCGTAGGTATGCAAAACACACTGTGTGCGGTATTGCACCATGCAAATGAGGGCAATAGCGATCCACAAAGTGGCGCAGGCGTAAGACGCGGCAATGTAAACCAAAAAGCGGTTTACATTTACCCAAACATACCGGAGGAGTAACGGAAGGCTGTCAAAGTCAGGTATCATATAGGTGCAATATGCCAATGTGGAAAGGCACCGAGAATGTCCAAAGAAAATATGCACAAAATGTAAAAATGACATAAATGGCATGCGTAGAAAGAACAGCAGACCCCGGGATGTGTGCACAGAAGTTGTAAAGCAATGAAATAATATGATAATGTCCGAAAAGAGCATTAGAACACAAATCAGCTGCACAGCCACCACACACCATAGTATGTATGTAAAGCTGCAACCCCAGCGCAATGGTTGTCAAGGAGTGGAGGCGGTGTCCGGCGCCGTAACCAGGTATTAGTAGTCAATTCCATGCAAATGAGGCAGATAATAGTGAATCGCAAAAGCGGGCGCCAGCGTAAGGATGGAGCAAGCGTGGCGGTACTACACCGAGGAGTGGCCTACACAAGATACATGTCAACCACACAGGGTGTGCCACTGTAGGAGGAAGGATATTGGAGGACAGCAAATCTGGGCTGTACAATGCATATTACAGCATCATGACTGGCGTGTTAGGAAATAGATCGCTGACAGTACAGAATGCGCGTGCAAATGCATGTGCACGAGGGCGACTACGTTCCCGAAACCAGTCATGTGGCGGCCTCACGGCAACAACCAGGGATATAGGAAGGTAATGCGGAGAATCGAGAAATCACGGAAGCAGTGTAAATGTATCCGTAACGAGCAATTAACACCAATCAATGCAGGAAGGGCAAGCGGCAGCTGATAAGTCTGCATGCAGACTCCTGCAGAACGGGAAAGGGGAGGCATATGAGAGCAAAGATAATAGGGATGTAGTAGAAATGCAAAGAGCAAAGAACCGAAATAGCACAGCCAAGTACAGAGGTAGCATAACTGCGGCCGCAGATAAAATGCATCATATGCCATGTGCGTGCAGGATGCAGTAATGTAAGATGCCAGGCGAAGGCAATGCAGGCAACTGTAATGTTACACTACAGGCAGTACCGTTGCAGCTGCAAGCGTAAAACCACGGAAATAATCCATGGATAGGGCCGCTGACACACCCAATGACATCACCGGGTATACAGCACAACAGTAATAAATGTGAATCGCACAACACACAGCGCGATTTCCCAAACGCCGCACCGTGGGGTGTAAACAGGCGGGAACTTTTAACATGTATAAGCTGGGTGCCGGCGTGGCCGTGATGCATAGGTATGTGGCAGAGACAGGCGGAGTTGCGGAGGGTGGTGCCGACAACTACCGTAGGCCTCACAGGAGAAGGAGAGTGTTCAGACCAAGGGTGACCTACCAGGGGCTGCGAGACCTGGAGATAGTAGAGCACTACAGGGTGGACAGGGACACGTTACAGCAAATAGTGGAGCTGTGCGGCCGCCTGAGAACAAGATACAAGAGAGGGGAGCCCATCCGAGTGGAGCAAAAGGTATGTGTGAGCTTGGGAAGACTCGCAACAGGAACCTTTCAAAGGCCCACGGGACATAATGGGCATCTCACAGGCATCAGCATCCAGGGTACTACACCAGTTCCTGGATGCCATGTTCCACATGCCCATGAGCACATAAAGTTCCCCACATCTCAGGAGGAGTTGGCTAGCAATATCGCCGCTTCCACCGTGTGGCACAATACCGGAGGTCCTGGGTGCGATAGACTGTCGCACATAGAAATCAAGTCACCACCTGGGGAGCAGGGTAGACGCTACATAAACCGCAAGGGATACCCCTCCATCAATTGCCAGGTGGTATTGCAATGCGCAGGGCATTATCATGGATGTGTGTGCTGGCAGCCCTGGAAGCTACCACGACTCCCATATCTGGCATGCCTCACAGCTGTATCAGGTATTCGCCAGTGGGGACATCACACAAGGTCACCTTGTGGGGATGCTGGCTACGCACTGGAGCCGTGGTTGATGACACCCATCAGAAATGCACACACACACATGCAAGAACGCCATAATGAGGCACACGCACAAACGAATAATCATAGAGCGTGTGTTGGGATCTTGAAATCACGGTTCGGTGCTTGGATACATCCGGTGGAGCCTTGCAGTACTCTCAGGCACAAGTGCCCACATATTCATAGTATGTTGTATGCTACACAATATGATTCTGCGGAAACAGCTGCTGCAGGGACATAATGCCGGAGGGCCACCAAGCCCGCCACAACTGCCAGGGCAAGCACAGGCACAGGGCGTGCGGTGCCACGGACACACTGAGCCAGCCCCAGTAGGTAGACAGAGGCGTACCCAATATGCCTCGCCCTGGCAAAGAGGGAACGCATAGCACATACTTTGACAGTGTAGGCCCCATGGACTGACACCTCCTGACCTGCACACACAGTAAAATGGAGTCACACAAACATGTCCGCCCGTAATGTGTACCGTATGTGCGGACGTATATGTGACTCCAACAAAGGCACCGGCCAAACACTGCACACCCAATAGTCAGCAGAGCATGGAACGCCAACACCTCAGCATGCGCTGGTTCAACAGCACACGGCGTAGCCATATGCTGCCACTATCGCCGCAAGTCGACCACACATGTACGCATTTGCATACACAGATACGGAAATACATATCAGTACACATGTAGAAATATATGTACGCATACACAGATAGAAAGGACAACAGGGTAATATGGAACCCAGGGATGCAAGGTCACAGATAAGTAAGGGGCGAAATCACCACATATTAAACATAGTGACCGACAACCCGATCATCCTGGAGGGTGGGCAGGGCAGGTAATGCCAGCCATGGAAATGTTAACCTGCAGCAATACATATCCGCGTGTCGGGATGGTCACCGGTCCGCGGTACAGTAACGGGATATGTGTAGGGTCACCACCTGTCCCACGTTGTGAGGGACAGTCCACCTTTGGGCAGTTGTGTCCTGCAAAAACAATGACAAAATGGCAAATGTCCTGAGATTGTAGGACAAAACCATTTCCCATAATTACTTTATTAGTTGCAGAAAACAGTTATTTTGTAGAAGAAACATCTAAATATGATAATAAACAGAATAAGCAACTGTAATGCTACAGCTTTGTACTCCGTCAAAAAGTGAATCGCTGTCCTCTGTACTGGCCGTGGGTATGTGTTGGCATGCAAAACCTGTCGTACCTACTAAAAATGTCCCACCTTGGCCATTTGAAAAGGTGGCAACCCTACATATGTGCGTGTCATATCCATAGGACATGAGTGCGGAGATACACGCCGCCACCGGCGACCAACGTGGGTATTGTGTCCAACCGTCGGTGCGGCGGAAAGCATACCAGTGAAGTGTACGACATTCTGAGGAACGCGTACCTCATCTGGGGTGTAAAACAGTGCATGTTCCTCGCAGTTCCTCCAAGTTCCACATTGAAAATGTCTCTCAAACAACCATTGTTAGGAATGTATATAAATGACATCCTGGTAAATAGAATGTACTCATAGTAAGTTAGTAAAGGTTCTTCACTGTAAGTAAATCAGCATATCATAATCAACCTATGACCTACTTAGCTGAAGTTGTCACTATGCCATTACTATGTGTTCCACATTATGCCCATGTGTTTCACATTACTACTGTGTGTGTTCCCCACTCGAAATAGAAGGTTGACAGCCATGGCGGCAATATGTGTATGTGTGAGGTGAGGTTGTCGTGTGTTCCGCTGTGTGTGTGTAATGTGTGTGCCAGTGTAAACTGTGTATGAAGGTGACATGTCACAGCGGTGTAATAACAGGCGTAGGCATACAGTACAGGAACCATAGGCGTATGTACAGCAGTACCCACAAAGTAGTACCGACATCTCCTCAGTGGCTATGCACGTGGCGACGTAAAATGATGCAAAGCGCAAATGTCCCAAAGTGTACCACAGGGCCATAGCAAACAGGAGATGCAAAGGACGCATGTACAAACCACGACCATAGGTATGGCGGCCATAACGTACACTCCACACGGTCCGTCGGCAACGTTACACAGCATCAGGCATGTACGGCGAAAATACGAATGTGCCATCCCGGCACCGATCGTGAACAGTCACGGTCCGGTAAATACCGCGGTGTGTTCCACGACCGTGACGTAAGCAAGCGGCACACGAATAGGAGGCTACCGGTAGCATACAGTCCGCCCCAAGTATAGGACCACAATCACCATAACTATCAGCGACAAAATGCCAATGGATGGTAGGCACGGACGAACATCCGCAGATATATAACCGATGTGAAGGAGGAATACGTGCAGGAAGCACACATGCCGGCGATACCGACAGCAGACGACATCAACAAAACAAACATTCCCGGAACAACACAGGTAACCCGCAGCTCCCAAGCACGGATGGAGCACACACAAGCATATCTGGTATGTATAAATGCAAGACTCACACACCGTACCCGTCACCCACATCCGCAGATATACCCCATTGCACATATCAAAGGGATAACAGCTAAAACAGTAGCAAACACATACAGGCAGTGAATGACAGCGGCATACCCACAACAAGCTCCTGGGAAACACTAGCAGCGGCTCATGCATCCATGCATTCGCTATGTACAGGAAAATAACAGCCATGTAACACATTTGAATGCACAACGCCATCGACGGGCGCCGCCAGGACACGGGGACCCACATGTCGAACACAATACCATACCCAACACACACAATCCACGGCTAACACCACAGCGAAATGTACCCGACAACACACATAGCGGATGCAGTCACACAAACATGATACAATACATACCATCCTCACGAAGGTATTGCAAATAACCAACGGCCACACGAGGAAAGAACCATGGCCTAGTGCGGACACGTAACGAACGATAGGAAGGGGATCACGCTGATATGCGCATAAGTACACCCCGAGGAACAGCTATTGGCCAGATTAACCCACATGCATCAGGCGTCGACGAATATAAGGAAGACCCCTGGATATTCAAACCGTATGTTCATGCGAGCGCAGACAAAGTAGACAAAGAGAAAAAGGGAATAGAGACGAAATCAAAACAAAAGGCGGAAAGGTATGTCGAACCCAGGGCATCTACTGGTGTGTAACGCACGATATGTATGACGAATCTGTACAGTATCTGAACGGTGTGTGTTGCTAAAGATACCTGTCCATCAGGCAGAGAGAGGCGAAGGTTGGATATGTAATCCTAAATCGCGCAGCATACCAACAACTGTGGACAACGTGTGCACAGCAGTGGGACAACATGTAAACACCAGCGATAACCCCAGGGCCGGCTTGCCACCCTTTCAAAAGGCCAAAGTGGGAAATCGTGGGGACACACTTCAGATGTTACAGGTGGACACATACCCATGGTCAGTACAAAGGTTAGAACTCTACTCTTTTGCATAATGAAATGTGTAGTCTTGTAGCAGTTCAGTTGCTTATTGTGTGTCTTGTAACAGTTAGGAATGTACATACATAAATAAGTATGTTATGCAACTCTTACATAAGAATGGGATATAGTGATGTCCCACAATCTCAGGACATTTGCCATTTGTGATACATTTGTCAGGACACAACTGCCCAAGGAGGGACTGTCCCTTGCAAAGAGGCACAGGTGGTAACCCTACCCCAGGTCTGCCATAGGGGTTGCAAACACAGAACAATGCCACCACCCACGCCGATGTTGGCAGTGGATATCCAACACTGAAGTGCCACAGCAGGATAGGACATTTATGTATAGTGTCACAGCACACATGTGCATGGGCATATACCGTCGAGGTCATACGGAATGTGCGCACGACGTGCACCTATCCCACGCGGTAGGGGCGACTATGTCAATTATGTGTAATGCAAAGCTGGCATGATGGATATGTTCACAAATCATAGACAGTATCACAGGCATAGCATGCATGATGGAGCGATGGGCTAATGTTATATACATACACAAGATATGTATGGCCTGCACATATGGGACAATGTAGTAGCAGAATAGGCACCCGAAATGGAGGTAACAGCAAGTGACCATGTCCAAACGTTCCATAGCAGGTGCAATGTGTGCCACAATGATGTCCAGCAGGGCCGTGTGTAAACACATGTGCAATGTACACAGTACTGACACCCCCCCCATGGTAGTGTCCACTGAGCGGCAGAACTGGATGTCAACTGTCATGTCTATACAATACGTCCGCTGTGGTGGTACCATGGGTGTGTGTCACCACCAGCAAGGCAGCTATCACACGACTAGTGACACAGTGTGCCCCTGTGGGATGTGCACAGGACCTATGTCCCACAGCATGGTGTGTGTCCAGTCTGTGGATGTCACACAGACGCCCGGGCTGAGCAATGTGGCATGTGTGCACACATGCAGGACTGCTACTCCCACCCTGCCCACAGCAAACGCCATGTAGGAGTACTACATGCATCAGTACTGTGGAGAACATGGCCCATGGCAGAGTACATTACACCCCTGTGTTAGTGGCATGCAGGTGAGCACAGATGTGTTACATGACTGTCATTTGCATATGTCAACTGTCTGAGCTGGGTAGAGAGCACAGCATGACTATACTGAGACATGTAACGTTGTATCCATTGTGTAAGGTACACCACACATGTGTCATTGTAACACGGCCCGCGTGTACATGTGTGTATGGCACAGGTACAAGGGCACCCAAGGTATCAGCTAGACATACGGTCCAGAAATGTGTAGTCCTGCACATGTGTACCCATGCTATGGTGTAATATGGCAACCACAGCACCATGTGGGCCATGTGTGTGTACATCAACCATGTACAGCGTGATATGCCTGTATAGGGACAGTATCCATGTGATACACACGCATGACTGTCAGTATGCAAAGGTGATGTGTATGCACTATGTGTGATGTAACTGATGCAATGATATCTACATGATATATCTGCCACACTGACACCTGTATGGGTGTCAGCAACATGAGCAGGATGAGCTAGAATGCTGCCAGGTATGTAGAAGTGGTACATGTAGCCATGTCCAGTACTGTGTGACACCAGGTCGTGTTCGTCTGCAAATTTTCAGCATGAGGGGCCACATGTCTGAGGCAGTGCAATGCCACACATCCCTGAAATGTTGTAGTCAGCATGATATGCCTGCACCACTGTGTGAACTGTACAGAAGGCACATGGCGTAATATGCCGAAACATAGGGTACGATGTGATGCTGGATGTGTACACTGTCAATAGCATAAAGTGGAATGGTGCTGAAGGGCAAAGAGCGGATCATGTCTGATGTGATACCCTCTGTACCACCCAACCACCCATGCAATAGTATGACAGGTGGCCAGCATGGGATGTGGTGTGCTGTGGCACAGAAGCCCAACAAGGGTGCCAGGAAGGCATGCAGGTGAGTCATTGAGTGTGTGAAGCATGTATGTCAAGATGTGGCCCAGTGCCATACTGAATGGCCCAGTCATGGGTGTAGAGATGCAGCCCCATACGTGCAATGCAGTACCATCCATGTGTAGTGTGATAGATGTGGTAGTGTGGTGGTCAGGTTGCACAACGTACATGAATGGGCTAGCAGTCACTGGCGTGTGCTGCTGCAGAGACATGTAACTGCCAGGTAGGCGGGATACAACAACTACGGTTGGAGGTGACATTGGGACTGTGTTCCCAGACACATAACATGTGCATGACAGTACTATGTATGTGTCCACAGGGTTAATACAATGTCCAGCCAAGGATTGGAACCCTGTAGTGAGTGAGAGTGTGTATTGTTGGTAGGTACCCCATTGGCAGGCAGGATGCAAGGAACATCTGTGTCGTCAATGCCTGCATGACCGTGGTATGCTGCATTGAATGTGGATGTAGTCAAACAGCAGAGACATACCACCACACTGCGTGAGGGCCCACACTGCAATGTCTGGCAGTCATGTGTAGGTAGCTAGCTGTGGAGTATGTCATGCACCAGCAGGGCACACCATGACTGTCAAGTGACACACAACACACAGGTGAACAAAACTACCGTGCAACAGCCTGCATGTGCCCATACAGCACGTGTGCATGGAACAGGAATACCACTGTGGCGTCTGTGAAAATGCCAGCACCACCATGTCTCAGTGTGGAATAGCATGGTCCCTACCAGTGTGTAAATGTAGCAGAAGTGCACTGTGATCACTGTTGGCATAGGCATAGACTGTCCATCGGACGGTGCCATGCCCTCAACTACCTCTGTCAGTGGATGTCAGTAATACCGGCTGTAGTGTGTATGTACCATGCATGCTGCTATGGTTGTGTGCTTAGGGTGTGGCTAGCAGGGATGGTAAGCATGGATGTTCAGCAAACAGAGGGGAGGTGTGTAGGCCTAGCACACACACACATGGAGGTTTGGTGCATGCTGAGGGTAGTGCAGGTATGGTATGTGTCGTGTAAGGGGTTTTTCACCCGGGGGGCTAATTGCGTCCCTCCCCATGGCCAAAGCCATTTTGGGGTTTACGTGGAGTCCCAAATTTCCCCCTTAGGGAAAGGTTTCGGGTTTTGGGGCCGGGGGGGGCCAATTTTTACCATAGGCGGGGGTAGCAAACGGGTCCCAGGGGGGGCAAATGAAAAACGGGGCAGGGGCCAACCCGGGGAAACTTGGCATTTTTAACCCCGGGGTGGGGGGGTACGGGGTGTCGGGGCCCCCCTTGGTTCCCGCGTTTTTCCCCCAAAATTGGGGGTGAAAAATTTTGGCCACCCAAAAACCAATGGGTAAATTTTGGAACCCCCAAAATGGACTTAACCCTTAATTGGAGGGGCAAATTTTGGGTTAAAATGGGGGAAAAATTCCCGGGTATGTGTTTTTAAATCACGGTTTTTTGGGGGGTTGGGAAAAAACCACCCCCACCCCGGGGGGGTGTGTTTTGGGGGCCCATTTTTAAAGGAAAAATGGGGACCCTGGGGGAAGGTTTTGATTCTTGTTTTTACAAATTCTTGGGGGACGGGGGGGGGAAAAAAAGGTTGGTGCCGGTTGAAAAGGGCATGGGAAAGGGCAGGTCCCAAAAGGCCCCGGGGGTAGTTTTAAAATGACAATGTGGGGGCTGTTCCCCGGGTTGGTGGTTTGCAGTGCCAAAAAAGGGGTAAAAAGGCACCAGTGGGAGGGTGTAAAGAAAAAAAAAAAAAAAAAAAAAAAAAAAAAAAAAAAAAAAAATTTTTTTTTTTTTTTTTTTTTTTTTTTTTTTTTTTTTTTTGTAAACCAACATCATCGGGGTGTGTATGTGAACCCCGGGGGGAAGGGGGGGACAAACATGTGGGGGGTGCCCCCAGGCACATAGCTTTGAAAAGGTGGTACATTGTGGGTTGAAATTACCAATTTTCCAGAAAATTTCCCGGTATTTTTAAACCACGGCCTTAGATGGACAAAACCAAATGTGCATAAAAATTGACCAATAAACAGTCCCAGTAAAACAGGTACCAAATGTAGACTTTTGTGAAACCAGTGGTCTGGCCACCGGGCAGCAAACCCCAGGGTTAAATTCCCAAACCACCCCAATTAGTCCAGGGGCCAATGACACGGGGTGGGCAGGGGGCCCCGGTGAAAGGTATTTTCTGTGGGGCTTGGATAGCAAAAGCCGTTCCCCATTTGAAAAACCCAATATGAATGGGGGGAATGTGAAAAGGGGGGGCACATTGGGGTTAGGGTTTCCTTTTTTTCCGGATACCATCTTTTGGGCCCTGTTTGGGGGCCACCATGTATACATGGATACCTCCGCCTGGGGCCCAAACCAATTACAGGGGGGGGAAATGGGGGTTTTTTGTGTGAAACCACCAGAAAAAATTGGGGGGCGGGGAAAGGGTTGTCAAAGGTTTTACCCACCACAGCGGGCAGAACCCAGTGAAAATGGGACCCCCCCTTGTGTGTAACAAAAGGCACTGGGGGAAAAACCTCCCAGCACTAACCGGGCCAGGGCTAAGTGTTAAATGAAAATGGGGGTGTAAATACCGGGAATGCCCCAACACACACCCTTCCAACAAAAAGCTCCCCAACAACCCGCTTAAAAGGAAACAGTGCCCCAACCCCCCATGGGAAAAATGTTGAATTAATTAAAACACTAGGGCCAAAAGAAATGGACAGCCACCCTCCAATAGTCCCCCCTGGTGGGTAACCCATTCCCTTTGTTTTGTGGTTTACCCCTGCCCATATCATGGGGGGAGGGGGAAGCAAGGCTCCCCATGAGTACCAGTCCCACAGGGGGGAATGGCCCAAAAGGAAAACTCTCATTTATCCCTTACCGTGTAAATTTTGGTGGGTGAAAACCCTTTTCTGTTAAAAAGGTGCTGTGTAAACTCGAAAAATGTGTGGGTGTAAAACCCAAGGGGGAAGGGGGTTTCCCCAAAATGTTTTTATGGGTTTCACTTCCCCAGGGCACCCAAAGGTAACACGGGTTGACGGGGAAAGTTTTTCCAGAAACCCCGGTCCCCCAGGGGCCTTGGGGAAAACCATGGACAACAAAAAATGTGCGGGTTTATGGATGTGACAGTCCGTCCCTCCTTTCACCAAGGGAACAGGCCCGTGGTTGGGGCCCCCTGCATAAACACTTTAAAGGTGAAAAAAATAGCCGGGCTCAAAATGGGGCTTTCCCCTTGTTTTATGGGAATGGTGGAAACCCAATAACTTGTCCCTTTGGAACAAAAATTAAGGGGTTTGAAGTGTGAGGGGGGGCACAAGGTTAGGGTGTGACAACCCAGGGGGCCTCAATGGGGGAAAAGCCCCAACATGGCCTTGTACCCCAAACACCCTTCAAAAGGAATGGCGGTGTGTAAAGCACCAACATTGGGGGTTGGAAAGCGGGAATGTATGCCCCCACTTTATGTTTCCCAAAATCCATTTCCCGGCTTCCACCATTTGGGGGGGGAAAAGGAGGGGTCATAAAATACCATACCCTCCAGGGTAATTACCCCCTTGTTTACCTGTGCCCACACACCCAAAAAGGGCAGGAAGATTGGGGGGAAATTTGTCCAAAGGGTGAAAACTGGGGAACCAACCAAAAGCTAAAAAAAAGCAAGGGACAGCCACCCTCCCAAACCGTCCCCCCTGAATGGGAAACCCCCCGGGGGGCCAGGTTGGGCCCAAACCCCCCCCATACAGCAGGAGGAAGGCTCCGGGCCCAAAAGCCCCTGGGGAAAAGGCAAAACACCCAAAACCATCCATTTTGGGGTGGGTGCCCCGCATGACCGGGCTGGGGTGATGTTGAAAATGTTTGAAATGATGCGGGGGTTTTGGGTGTCATTTTAAACACTTTGTATGCAATCACCAATGAAAACCAGGTAGCTAAGTTTTTTAGCAGGACATGGGGTTAAGACAGGGCAAACACACAGGGCATGATGTGTAGGGACAGTCCCGCCGTGGGTTAAATGGCAATGTGTTATTTTGTTAACCTTTACAGGTGCGTCCGGCTTTCCAAAAGGGGGTTCCCTGTTGGGAAAAGGTAAGGGGTCCTTTTGGGCCGGGCAAACCAGGGTTCTCCCTGTTTTGGGGGGAAATATTTCCCCAGTGCTGGTGAAGCCACCTGGTGTGCCCCGCCAGGGACCCCTTTCCCCCAGACATTCAAACCCCCCATGTCATAGAATTAACCCGTTCCGGAGTGGAAGGGACCCCCCCAAAACCAATTTGTTTCCGTTCCCATTCCCGGCTTAAATTTACCAAGGGGAGGTTTACCAATGGCTCAGGTGTTTCCCTTTGGTTCCCAAAGGCAGGCACAAACCAAGAGTGGGGGATTGGGCCCAGGGGGGAACAGGGGGGGAACCAAGGCCCCCAAAAAATCCCGCAGGGTGCACAGTTGTGGCATGGCATGCCTGTCCCCAGGAAAACCTGGGCGGGTTGGTCCACCAAAACCCCCCATCAAAACTAGGGGGCCCCTTCCACGGGGCAGCAAAACCGAAAATTGCCGTCCATGTATGGGTGTTTCCCACATGGGCCACCCAGGGCCGTTTTGAAATTTTTTAAAACCGGGGGGTTGGGTGAAAAGACAACCAGGGTTGAATCCCTCCAGGATTTGGCCACAAAAGGAAAAACCTTTTACAGGGGGGTTTTAAAACCATTGAAACCCTGAACACACATGTGGGTTCATCAAGTGGGGCCCCCTGGAATTAAGGGAAATTTTAACCGTGTTTTTTAATTCCTTTTTCCAAAGGGACAAGGGTTTTTCCAAATTTTTCCACCAAAATTTTCTGCGGGAATTGAACCCTGGTTACAGACAGGGAAATGTTTCCCCGCCCATTTAACCACCGCACAACCCCCCATGCGTGTCCCCGTTACGTGAGTGGAAGACCCCCCAAAACCTTTTTTTACAGCTATGCAAAAAGGTTAAGGTGCCTGGTCATGTTAACTTTTAATCCTGCAGTAGGGCCCCACAGCCACAGAGTGGGGGATTGGGACCCCATTTCCCCAATGTCCCATGCCCCGCACGGGGGTTTGCGGGCTTTCCCCCATGTTTTGGAGCCGGGTGATTTTTCCCACACCCCGGGTGACCACCTATGCAAAAACTACCAAAATTTTAAACTGCACCCTACCTAAAGGGACACCTCCCTTTGGTTTGTACGGGGCCCCCCCGGGGCCCGTGTAAAATTCTCCCCCAAAATTTGTCTGGTCGAAAAACCCTGGTTGTTTTGGGAATGTTCCCAGCCACCCGGGGGAAAATCCCCTTTGCATGCCCTGTGGGTTTTGTGTGGTGGTTGTGTGTGTGTGTGTTGTTGGTTGTGTTTGTGTGTGGGTGTGGTTGTGGTGTTGGTGGTGTGTGTGTTGTTGTGGGGGCCGAAAAAGTCGTTTTGAAAAGGTCCGAAGGTCCCTTCCCTCCTGCTCAATCTGAATGCCAAAAAATGCCCCAAACAGATCTAGTGGTGAGGGGGGAAAATTTAAATGAAGGCACAGGCGGGTCTTACAGGGCGGGAATGTGCCCCAATTTGGGGGGAACCCCATCACAAATCCCGTTTTTCATCCCTTTTGACCCCGGTTGATGCCCCCCCACATTCCCCAAACCCCTTCCCCATAAAATGCGGTCGTTCAGGCGTTTGTTGTCCCCAGCAAAATGTGTGGTGGTGGGGTGTGGGGGGTGTTGGGTTTTGGGTGGTGGTGGGGTGTGGGGTGTGGTGGGGGCCCGTGCAAACCCTGATCCCAAGGGGTCCCCACAGTTCCAGGGGTAATGGGCAGGCATGGGCACGGGCCAGGGGGGCAGAGGTCCCAGGGGGCTCCAATCCCCCCCTTTTAAATCCCGCACCGGAAAGGGGCCAAACAAAACCCCAACACCTTCCCCATGTTCGGATAGGGTTTGGCGGAATGGTGGTCTCAGAAGGTTGGGGGGATCCGGGCCCGTGGGCTGGTGCAGGCCACCAGGAGGGGGAGGTGGGCCGTGGGGGCCCGCAAAAACCACCTCCCGCCGGGGTCAGCGGGGTTCCGGTGCCAAATTTAAGGGCCCCACCAAAACCAGGAGGGCAGGGGCCTGCGGGGCCTGCAACCCAAAAACCATCCACCAGGGAACAAACAGGCCAGCGGTGGGGCGTTGGCCCCGGGGCCCCCGGGGGGGCCCACCTTTCCAACCGGCAGGAAACACCGGGGGGGTGGGAAAAGGGTCTGTCCCCACCCCGGTCGGGGGCCCGTCCCACCCCCACCCCAAGGCGGTGGGGGCAGACACTGACCCGAAACACCTCCCCCCGGCGGGGGGGCGGGGCCCGGGCTCCCGTTTAGGGCTTTACGAGGGGACTTGAACCCCCCCTGTGTCCAACCCCACAGGGGGGGCCAGACAAAATGGGGGCCAACCCCCTGAAATTAAAAGTGGGGGCCCCCAAGCATCCCTTACACACAATGATGAACCTTGGTAAAACCCCACCCACAACACCCTGTAAGGGTTAACCCCCGAAATTAACTGTAGCCCCCCTCAATCCCGGTTAACACAAATGATGCACCATTGGACAGATGTGGGGTTTTTATCCCCCTGTGTTGTTTAAGTCTCTGGATTTGTGGTTGGGTTTTAAGGTTTTGGTGACAGGGTGGGATGGGGGGTGTTGTGAACCCCTTGCCGCATAATGCGGGGGTGGATTTTAAATATGTGTAAAGTTGGGGTGGTGGGTTAACATTGAGAAACCCAGGGGCCGGTGCAGTTCCCGTTGATTGATTGTGTACTGGGAAATTGTGTGGGGGTTTTAAAAATTTTGGCAAAATCAGCAAAAAGTTACCCACATCTGGCAGGGCCCCTACATGGTAAAGGCAAAATGAGGGCAGGGTGTAAATTGGTGGTTGTGACTGTGTGGGGAAAACACCCCTCAGGAGGGGGATGCCATATCCAGCAGTGCGCAGTCCGTGGGCTAGCAGTGACACACAGAGGGTGACTGGCGCATAACAATAGTCACACATCCACACGTCATTAGCAGTCCTGGACAAAGGCAGTCAGGGCCTTTCCTTCACATGGCCTGGCACTCCTCCCGTGTTGTAGTGTTTTCTGGCCGTTACCCTGTTCCCCAGCAGGGTCCCACTCATCTTTGGGTTGAGGTGTCTGACAGTCGCTTCTGTGCCCGTGTTGCATGGGGCCTGGGAGGTGGAATGTGCCCATGTCACCCAGGTCAGACAGGCCCGTGTATGTCAGGCACAGATCACCACGGAGCAGCTGTGCTGTAAAGATCCACAGCCCCCCTTGGCCGTGCCCCTTGTGACACATGTCCTAGCACCGTCACCCCCGTCTTGTGGAACGTTTGCGGTCCTTCCGAGTGCTGCAGGCGTCAGGTTAGCTACAGGCCACATGTGCCTTTGTACGCAGTCATTGCACTGGTGTGTGATGTGTACAGGGGTACAATGAACCCCCCTGATGTGGTTGCCATTCCATCCAGACCAGGAGGCCACAATGGAATGTCTTCACACCCACATTGCCATTGTGTGTGTTGACAGAGGTTGCCAACAGGTGTGGTAGCCATTACCCTGAACATGTCCACCATCTTTAATGGCGTACCACCTACATGTGACATTGGGACGAACATGTTCTTCACACTGGGTAGGGCTGCACCTTCTCTGGCATTTGGTAGCAGGCCATGGCTCTGGCACCAGTCATCCATGTCTAGGGCGCCCTAGGTGGATGTTCGTGTAACATGGGGTGCTGGGTATTTTGGCGGTCGTAGTCATCTGCATACCTTGTCTGCTACAATCCCCCTATGATTGCATGCACATTGGAAGGTCGGATGCCATATGGCAGGGTGCACAGGAGTGAGCCCTGTGGGCCTCCACTGGGTCCAGATATGAGTGTGAAAAAGGCACCTTCAGCACCAACCCTGTGTGGTGTGACCTCCAACCTGTGTGAGAAGCATCGGGTGTTTCCCCACATGTACGCTGGCGAGCCTTTACAAGGGTCCCATGTGAAGTGTGCTCTGAAAGCTCCCACCAGGTCATGGTACTGTGTGCAAGCCCACGTATCCCCATCAAGGGCCTGGGTGGCCACTCCAGACTGAACGAGCAGGTTGGGGGGCAGGATCCGCCCTTTACTATGTAGTTGTGGGTGTGTTCCGGGATTGGCTGTACAGCCCTATCTGTAACCATGACCACCTGTATGGACCTCCACACAGCTTTGCAGACAACACTTGTCAAGCGTATAGGGTGTGTGCGTTGACAGTCTATAGGAGCCACCCTGCCATAGTGGGACCACAGATGCCATATGGCATCCATTGGGGACATAGCCCATAGTAAGGCTAACATGACACAGTGGCCCCATGTGTGGGCCCAGGGCCTCAAAGAGGATGGGTAGCACACAGCCAGGGAAACCATCGGTCCCCATTGCTGGCGTGTCAAAAGCCAAAAATGGGATCACTCCAGGCCATATGACATGTTTGGGAGGATACACTCTGGTGGGATGGATATGTTCCCTGTTGGGGGGGGGGTGTATGCATGGAACATGTCCTGTGGTATGCAGACAATGTCTGTGGGTGCAGTGACTGTTGTACCATTCTGGACCATTTCCAGGCAAGTCCCTGTCTTCCCCCCCATGTCCTTACCACAACTAGGGATGGCCCTGTGGTTGTCTCATGTGCCCTCTGCAGTACCACCCCCCAGCGGACCTGGATGTTTGGGATGTGGGGCCCTATGGTGTCGCCCGTATGAATGGGTGATGGTTTCCCTCGTACTGTCATTTGCCATTGTAGCTCCAACTGTTGATGTACAGGTAGTCAGTGGCTGCGGTCCACCACACCATGTGCCTACCTGTGGTGGACAAGGTCCTGATGTCATCATGTTTGCCTGTTGCAGACATGCATGTGGGTGGTCGGGGGAGGCATTCGGTAGGCGTTTTCCGGTCTGGCCTCTGTTCAACATTGGCATGGAGGACATGTAGGGTACCACACCGGTCATATGATGTGTGTGGTTTTCTGTGGAGAGGTCATCACTGAGGTCCCCCATGCTGGTGTTGGTTACAGTGAGTGGATGACCAGTGGATCCACTATACGGTCTTGCATCACCATTGAGGGCTGTACATCCTGTGTGGGGCATATCCTCACCATGCGTGATGGGCAGAACTGTCAGACATCCCCCCCCCTGGTATGTATGGTGCATGGCTGTTTAACAGTGGCCAGGTGTGTGAACACCTGGGACTGCTGGCGTACTGTGTTGTGCCATGGGTAATGTTCCCAGGCTATGTATGGGTGGTTCATGTCACCCAAACGGTGCTGTTGTGAGAGCATGCCCACTCACCAGTGTCCTCAGGACATCTGTGAAGGTATCCTGTGTTTGGGAGGGTTGTCTGTAGCATGCCCCTAGGCCAGTCCTACACATGGTTAATTGCACCTAATTTTTCCCCCAGCCCAAAAACCCTCTGTGGCATGACCCGGGCTGTTGTGTGGACGGACACACAGGATGGTCCCCATTCCGCCACCCATGCCGTCGCACCATGTGTATGCATGTCTGATCTGTGCCGACTCTAAGTGTCTGAGCATGCCCAGTAGGCAGGTGTGTAGATAGACACACAGCACAGTGCACACCGCCCTCTGCAGTAATACCCGGGTGCATGCCTCCCCACCCCCCCGTCTGTGGCATGGCCAGGTTTCTGTTGTGTGGCTGGACACACCGACGGTCCACATTCCCCCACCCATGCCGTGCAACATGTGTATGCATGTCTGCCCTGTGCCGAGTCTAAGTGTCTGAGCATGCCCAGTATGCAGTGATGTACTGATCAGTAGTTACTTGTTATTCTCGACTGCAGCACTAACGTGTTATGTTGGGACCTTTGGGATGGTAACAGACTGCGTGAGTGCACACTCTGTCCGAACACCGGGGGGCATTGCCTTTGCAAATGATACCACTCACGTGGGGTATGCCTCCTGACAGCGCTCTGCTCAGTAAACTCGGTAGCGCTTCTGTAAATGCTTCATACTGTAGTGTGTTCATGTAGATATAGGTTCGTCCCCGTCCTTTCCGGGGGTGTGTGTGTGTGTGTTGTGTGTGTGTGTGTGTGTTTCCAGCTGCCTCTGCGACTGATTATGCTTTTAGGCGCTCCCACACCTTGGGCTATTGCCAACTATTGTCTTCGGTGACGTCAGCAGCCTACAAGTATGCCTGTGACAGCGCTCTGTTTAGCAAACTCGGTAGGGCGTTCTGTAAATGCTTCATACAGTAGTGTGTTCATGTAGATAGGGGGGTTCGTCCCCGTCCCTTTTGGGGTGTGTGTGTGTTTCCAGCTGCCTCTGCGACTGATTATGCTTTTAGGCGCCCAAACATGCCTTGGTTTTCCAACTATTGTCTTCGGTGGCGTCCCGCCTACAAGTATGCCTGTGACAGCTCTGTTTAGCAAACTTTGGTGGCGTTCTGAAAATGCTTAAAACAGTAGTGTGTCCATGTAGATGGTCGTAGGTTGGTCCCCCGCCCCTCCCGGGTGCGTGTGTGTGTGTGTTTCCAGCTGCCTCTGCGACTGATTATGCTTTTAAAGGGGCTCCCACATGCCTTGGCTATTGCCAACTATTGTCTTGGGGGGCGTCAGCAGCCTACAAGTATGCCTGTGACAGGGTCTGTTTAGCAAACTCGGTAGGGGTTCTGTAAATGCTTCATACAGTAGTGTGTTTATGTAGATGTGTAGGTTCGTTTCCCCTCCCTTCCGTGTGTGTGTTCTTTGTGTGTGTGTTTCCAGCTGCCCTCACGATTATGCTTTTAGGCGCTCCGCAAAACATGCCTTGGCTATTGCCAACTATTGTCTTCGGTGGGGTCAGCAGCCTACAAGTATGCCTGTGACAGGGTCTGTTTAGCAAACTCGGTGGGGCGTTCTGTAAATGCTTCATACAGTGTGTGTTAGAAATCGTGGTTCGTCCCCGTCCCTTCCGGGGTGTGTGTGTGTGTTTCCAGCTGCCTCTGCGACTGATTATGCTTTTAGGCGCTCCCACATGCCTTGGGTATTGCCAACTATTCTCTTGGGGGGCGTCAGCAGCCTACAAGTATGCCTGTGACAGCGCTCTGTTTAGCAAACTCGGTGGGGCGTTCTGTAAATGCTTCATACTGTGTGTTCATGTAGATAGTCGTGGTTCGTTCCCCTCCCTTCCGGGTGTGTGTGTCTCTTTTTGTGTGTTTCCAGCTCCCCTGCGACTGATTATGCTTTTAGGCGCTCCGCAAAACATGCCTTGGCTATTGCCAACTATTGTCTTTGGCGTCAGCCCTACAAAACCTGTGAATCTGTTTAGCAAACTCGGTGGGGTTCTGTAAATGCTTCATACAGTGTGTTCATGTAGATAGTCGTAGGTTCGTCCCCGTCCCTTCCGTGTGTGTGTGTGTGTGTTTCCAGCTGCCTCTGCGACTGATTATGCTTTTAGGCGGGTCCAAAAACATGCCTTGGCTGTTAAATATTGTCTTTGGCGTCCCGCCTACAAGTATGCCTGTGACAGCGCTCTGTTTTGCAAACTCGGTAGCGCGTTCTGTAAATGCTTCATACAGTAGTGTGTGCATGTAGATAGGGAGGTTCGTCCCCGTCCCTTCCTGTGTGTGTGTGTTTCCAGCTGTCTCGACTGATTATGCTTTTAGGCTGCAACACATGCCTTGGCTATTGCCAACTATTGTCTTGGTGATGTCAGCAGCCTACAAGTATGCCTGTGACAGCGCTCTGTTTAAAAATTCGGTGGGGCGTTCTGTAAATGCTTCATACAGTAGTGTGTTCATGTAGATGGTTTGGTTCGTCCCCTCCCTTCCGTGTGTGTGTGTGTTTCCAGCTGTCTGCGACTGATTATGCTTTTAGGCGGGTCCCCATGCCTTGGGTTTCCCAAATATTGTCTTGTGATGTCCCGCCTACAAGTATGCCTGTGACAGCGCTCTGTTTAGCAAACTCGGTGGGGGTTCTGTAAATGCTTCATACAGTAGTGTGTTCATGTAGATAGTGTTTGTCCCGTCCCTTCCGGGGTGTGTGTGTTTCCAGCTGTCTCTGCGACTGATTATGCTTTTTCGCTAACACATGCCTTGGCTATTGCCAACTATTGTCTTCGGGGGATGGCAGCCTACAAGTATGCCTGTGACAGCGCTCTGTTTAAAATCTGGCGTTCTGTAAATGCTTCATACATAGTGTGTTCATGTAGATAGTCGTAGGTTGTCCCCGTCCCTTCCGTGTGTGTTTTGTGTTTCCAGCTGTCTCTGCGACTGATTATGCTTTTGGGGGCTCCCCACATGCCGGGTTTGCCAACTATTGTCTTGCGGGGATGTCAGCAGCCTACAAGTATGCCTGTGACAGCGCTCTGTTTTAAAATTGGTGGCGTTCTGTAAATGCTTCATACTGGGGTGTCCGTAGATAGCGTGGGTTTCCCCCCCCTTCCTTTTGTGTGTGTGTGTGTTTCCAGCTGTGGGCTGATTATGCTTTTCCCACATGCCTTGGCTATTTCTATTGTCTTGTGGGTTTAGGGGCCCACATTTTGCCTTACAGCGCTTGTTAACTTGGTGGGGTTTTTTGTTCATACTGTACTGAGTTCATGTAAATGGGGGGTTCATCTCCGTCCCTTCCGGGGTGTGTGTGTTTCCGTTGCTTTGACCCTCATCTGAATGCAAATTGCAGTGTTTCAACAGTGTGATATTTAAAACATGTTGGGCTCACATTGTTGTTTGTGAACATTTTATATTTCCTGCATTTAAACAGCTTGCATGTTTTATGAACTGTTCCTTTAAACCCTTTTGTTGTGTCAGGGGACTATTCTTGCTGCATTTCGGTTTGTTTGTGTTGCATAGTACAATATCATTGTGTGTGTTCATAGTATGCTTTCTGTGATGTTGGCTGTGTGTTTCGTTTATGCGTCTCTGCTTTCTATGCTGTGGCTACATCCCCCTTTCAAAGTGACAAATGGAAGTGTGGGGGGACATTTAAAGCCTGGATACTTCCATGTTATGTGCTCCCAGCGGGTGATGGCATACATGTCTATGGCCTTTGGATACCATATTGACCTTGTGGGGAAATGTTTATGTTGACTGTTCCCTCTACCTATTTTGACATTGTTTGGGGGCCCTAGGGGGCCAACAAGTCTTCCCTTTTTTGGGGGTTTCCATGGTGTATTGACATCAATCCTATTAATTCACGGAAGGATGTCTTTCTTTGGGGTCAACGCCATAGTGGGACCGTCCTATGGCGTGCCCAGCAGACGTGGAGAGTGTGCCATTGGTCTCTTTACCCAGGTGACCCATCTGTTCCACTGTTTGGGCGGTATCCCCATAGATGTGCTGGCACATGGGGTGTTTGCGCCCGGATCTGGCGGTCTTTCTTTGAATGGGGTGTTGTAAAGTATCTGTATTCCTGGGTTATGCCTTTTCAACAGCTGTGGGATTCCCCCCGGTTTGGGTATGGGTGCCATCTTGGCGTCGTTTGTCCATCCATGGGAATGCCTACTGGACACTAGTAGGGCTGTCAACATTTCACAGCTGCATTCTCCATTTCGTGGATGATGGTATTAGTTTTGGGGGCGCCTTTTGCCAGGGCCCCCCCCACGGGGGGGGCGATGAATCATCTGCCAATCCCCCACACCCATTTTTCATACCCCGATCCCATGTCTGCAACCTCGACGGGACCCTTGCACACCCTTTGTGTGCGGAATGGGAGGCGTTTTATGGATGCAGCAGCCTGGGGAGTCCTATTCACATGTCCTGCACTTCATGGACGGCTGCCATCACCCTTGCAGACGCTTGTGGTGCATCTATCTACCTGTGCCGTAGTCACGGCCGTCACCCCTTGGTTCACACTATGTTGCTCACACTCACTTAAAGTAATATTTGGGTCCTCAATGGACACCGATGTGCATATGTAAAGTTTAGGAAAATGTTGGACTGTGTCCATTTTGGCCAGTGGTTTTTACTGCGCTGTATGTTCCCCCGGATGTCTGTGCCCACCCATATTATGTAGTGCTTTTAACCCATGTCCTTCCCAATTTACCCATAGGGTGTTACTGTAGTCCTGCAGGTTGGCACCAACTTTACATAATCCTCCCGGGACCATTGTGAACTATCCGCCACTTTTTCAGTATAACACAGCGGTACATGTAGAACCTTTTATTCATGACAGTATGTCGGTTATGTGTGTGAACTCCATATTTTAGCATGTATGGCCTTCCCCAGTTGGCGTTGTTGGTGTGCCATTAAATGTGTTCCGGTCGCTATGTTCCCCGGGGGGGCGGGGGATCCCCCATACTGGATAGCACCTTTGCGGGGTTAGGCAGGATGGATGTCTACGGTGTATGTACTGCTGTTTCCATCTTTATGTCCTGTGTCATGCCCTACTACCGTGTGATTCCACCAGGTTGCTATTATGGGTGCCATCTTGTCCGTCGTTTGTCCATCCTTGGGAAATGCCTACTGGACACTGATGTAGGGCTGAACACATTTCACATGCCTTTAGCATTACCCATGGGGGTTTTCATCCACTGGGGACTAAGGCCCGTCCTGTACCCAAACCCTCACGGGGGGGAAATTTTCAGCCAAACAACACGAGACCCATTTTGCATACCCAGGATACCAGGGGTGCAACCCCCCGATGCATGACACATCCTTCATTTTGCGGAACTGGGATATGGGGCACATGTATGGACACGGTCTGGGGACCTCTGTTCATATGTCCCTGTCATGGGCAGGTATCATCCCAACACGCTGGTGGTGCATATGTCTAGCGGGGCCCTAGTCACGGTTTGTACTTTTGGGTTGGCTTTTCTGGGCATACTGGCAAACGTCAAATTTTTTTTGTCCTACAATGGAACCCATGTGCATTTGTAAAGTGTAGAACGTGTTTGACTGTCCCCATCTGGCCAGTGGTATTGACTGCCGCTGTATGTTCCCCAGTCGTGGATGTCTGCTTGACTACCCATCGTTTGTATGACATGGCCTATCTATATCCCGTGCCGGGATGGGAAATACAGCAAACCTTGCGTCCTGCCCATCTTCATAAAACGACATTATGGAACATATATCGGGAAAAGACACTGTCAAAAATAGACTCCCAGTGAAAGGATACTGAGCTCTCTCAACTACTAACATGGGGCACCATCGGGCGGATGTTCGCCCCCTCCCTAATTACTTCCTTCAGAGTCGGTTTAAAGCAAATTTAAACAATAAACCTGCTCATAGTTAGGTGGACAGTGCTCCAAGTCTTGATTATAGGGGACATATTCTTATCAGTGTTGCATCCCTTACTTAATGGACACATTAATACGGCATCAATGTGTTAATATTTCTACAATACTGGTTAATACAATCAGTATCCGGACACATAGTTGATAATTGGTGAGAGTGCACCGTAGAATGAAGGGTGTTGATCAGGTCATAGTATCTCGATGTGTATATTAAAAGCATTACGATAACAAAGCAGGGAAACAATAGGTACTATTTAAGCATATATTTACAATTATGAATGTGGGGTGTGGAGGAGACATCCGTAACCTTCCCTGGTTCCACTGGATCACACCGCACCGTTCTCGCTTTCCCGGGTTGGGGTTCCCCGCGCCGCATATCCGTATTCCGTTTATATATGTTTACTGTCTGTGTGGTTACGTGTTTTGCGTTATTTTACTATTCGGTAACATATGTCTGATCCGGTTGGGGGGAAAAGCACTTGTTTTTATATGTAACAGTCTTTGCAGCATGGGGGTGCTTACATCTTTTGTTCTATAGTCATAATTCCAGGGGCTGCAGTCCCGTTTGACCTTCTGTGACCAGTGCCGTTAGCTGTTGTTGTCATTAATATGCATACCCGTGGTACCTATGTACATTTACATATCACCCCCCCCGCACACCCGCACGTCACAGGCATCCATTCTCCTGCTGGGAAAGGTGCGGTACTGCATGTTGGACATTCCTTCTTCCCCCCGGCTCATGGCCCAGGATGCATATGTCTAAAAGGGGTGTTCAGATGACAGCTGCTTATATCCCTATGCATACAGGCCTTGATTGTCAGGGTGTTGCTGTGGTGCTTTGGGGTTTTGGTTTCCCCCCGCGGGGCCCCCCTGACCCTGTAAAAGTTAGATGAGTCACATGGGCCGTTTGTCCGTGTCCATGGTACCATGTCACCCCCCCAAATTTGTCTTAACCGTGCTCGATTGGCGGTGTATCCGTTGTAGACCCCGTTATACTAATTGCACCCCGGTCTGATCGAACAACCCTGCCATTCCTAACCCTCCGCATGTATGGCCTGTGTCCCAATATTACAAGCCTTTTACATTGCGTCACGACTTTCACTGGGCCACACACATGTCCGTTGCTTTGTTTGGCCCCGGGTTTGGGTGTGCTACACACATTTAACATGGGCGGTTGAACAGCTCAACCAGGGACATCGGGATGTGCGTCGTTGTGTATTAATGAATGACGGTGTGGAGTTAGTTTCACAAAGCGACACATTGTCGGGATTGTTAACGGACATCTCGGCGTCCGCACCGGCCCGGGGGGCGTTTTCTGCCTTTGGCGGCGAACAGGCATTATGCTGTGCCATTATGTCTGGGGATATATGGTTTCCTTCCTTCGTAGATGATGTGCCATACTAGCAATGACCCTAGCGATGACCAGGCGGGGGGGCTTTGGGGGGTTTTAAAATGGGGACCTGGGAGTGGTTGCCACCCATCGTCACCCCTACCCCCCCCTGGTCTACCTACACCAAATAGAGTCTGGAAAGGTGCCCCGGGAGAGCAACACCCCGGGGGGCTACCCTTTGGGCCCATGCCTAAGGGCTATGTGTGTGGTTTTGGGGATCGGACTCGGGGAAACGGGCGTCTGCCGTTGGTATGTCCAGCATTACCCACATCCAGCCCCCAAAGGGAGTCAACACAACATCCATGGGTCCACATGGTGTCCCAGCTGTGCACTCCGGGAACTCTATGGGGGAAATTTTAAACCCCCACCCGGGCAGCTGTGTAATCCTAGCCTCACCTCAGGATCGGTGAGTAGTAGCACAGGCGACTGTAGTCACCCCATAGATGGTGCCTCCACTGACCCTGGGTATTACCATACCATTAGTTTGACAAGCCTTATCTGCAAAGCCATGGAGATGGATCATAATGGGACACATAGATGAGGGCATGGGGACCCCCAAATTTGGATACAACCCAGTTTAGCTTGGTCATAGGCACATCATGCCCTTTAGCCGTCTTCCACTTTGTAGAAGCAGACACCAACGGCATTCCTGAGGGTAAACCAGTCCATACAGCCTACCTCAACCCCGGGAGGGCCGTCGACACAATACCCCCCGGGTATACTTGATAAACCCGTCATCTTGAATGTAAATCCATACATCCCATAGGGGTTTAACCAGGGCCCGAACACACATGGCCATAGTTGCTGGTGCCATGTCATACTCACAGCCAGTCACAGGTGGTGTCCCATGGGGCTCAGTCCTGGGTCCACTATTTCCAGCATTCGTTTCCAATGTAACCCCAGGGGTTATGGGTGACAATGTTTGCATTCGGCTGCAGAACGGTTGCCAAGGGCAGACACACATCTGACACAGATATCCTTCAGGAGTGCCTCGCAGATGTGGCTAAGTGGTACCAGAGACATGTCCTACAGCTAAATGCCAGGAAATGCATAGGCATACCCCCGGGATGAACAAGGTTACCCGAGCTACCATATAGGTGGCAGTCCACTGAAACGGAGGGGGTTTCCAGTGATCTGGGGACACGTGTTGTTGTTAACCGTTAGTTAAAACACATGTTGCTAACATAGTTGGGTAGACCTTCCACATTGCCCACATCATGAAGGATTCACATCTAGATCAGGGAGGTCATTGTCCCTTGTACCTCATCAATAGACCTATGATTGGGTACAATGCCCGTTCAGAATGTATCTGACCCAACACCTGCAGCAGCTGGAAAGGCACCAACAGTTCTTCGACAAAACATGCAGGGTCTCAGGTATATGTGTTATACTGACCGACTGAAAGGATTCCAGCTGTATACAGTTGCATAAACCCCTGACCCGTGCCTGGCATGCGGGTAGGTCGAACCAGATCTGATGACTATGCTTCACGTAAATAAGGTAGATCCCTCAGAACCACAAGGGCAGCTGGCGTAAACCCTTTACACTGTCATTAATCGGGGTGTTGTTGGGGCCCGGGTTCATCACCCAGACACTCACTATGCTGTGGGGGACATCCCAGTACATGTGAGGGCAAGCACCTCGCTGGCCTTCTGTTAGTATTTACACATGGATGTCTGGATTGATTTATTTCTGTAACCTTCTAAATGAATGTTACATTAGCACATTGTGAATCTTTACATTTTGTTGGTCTATTTTACAGTAGTCATATTCATACGGTTTATGTGTATATATTATGGTTCATTCATATTACTAGGTGTCTGCAGTTCTGTTAATATATTGGCACAATCCGTAGGACATATACATGTAACACAGTCAGACATTTGGAAAACTTTTTGTGTTGGTTCATGTTACATATATGTAAAAATATTACCATTTTCCGATGAAGACTTTACCTTTGAAACAATGTCTGTTGTCCTCACTTTTGGGATTTTAACCCAAGTAAGGTTTGTTCTCTTTTCTTCCTTTAAGGCATGTAATTAGTACCTAGCACATCTAATGTACCAACCAATTAATGCTTGTAAATGTAGTAGGTTGGACTACATTGTATGTAGTCTGAATAAGTCTGCTTATGAAGCAGGCAAATGTCTCAATAGACTATGGTGACTGCCTTTAATTCTTGGTGTGCTCTGGTTGGTCACCGGTCCCTACAGTACCTCGTCTTTGCTTTGGACTTCATCCGGTTGTCTGTGTTTCTTGTATGGGGAATGTCAACTGTAGTCCCTATGTGTATGACTTGTGTAATGCTTTTCTACGGCAGTGTAATTCCACCGGGTTTGCATTTATGTGTGCCATCTTAGTCATACGCTTGTCCATCCATGTGAATTGCCTACTATACACTGGTATGGGGCTGTACACATTTCACACCTGCATTTTGCATTCCCGGGTATGGTGTGCATTATTAGCGGAGAGTGGCGATTTCTACGCCGTCCCTCCCAGGGGGACAAAGGATTGGCTGCGAAACAACACCCAGGGCAGATTCTACATACCCAGACTCCCCTGACTGCAACAGTGGGCAGTACCCATTACACATCCTTCATTTTGCTGCAGTGTGATGTGGACGCAGCTGTATGGACCCGATACCCTGGGTATTTCTGTGCATGTGTGCTGCAGTTCATGGACAGCTATCATCAACATTGAACACGCTTGCGTGCCTATGTGTACCTGTGGCGTGGTGGCGACAATTAGGTCACATGAGTAATGCAGGAAGCTAGCAGGCATTCTCTGAACAGAATTTTTTGGGGCCTACAATGGACACCGATGTGCATATGTCAAGTTAGATGTTGCTGGACTGTGTCCACCTGCCCAGTGCTTTTCACTGCTGGTGTATGTTCCCCAATCGCGGATGTCTGTTTGACTACCCATTCCACATGGTGCTACATAACCGGGTGGGCTTGTACTGTGAACAAATGACATACAGGCAAAGATCGTGGTGACCAACTGCTTCATATAAACCCCAAAATCCCCAGAAAATCCCACAAATTTTCCCAAAATACACCACCGTCATGTTTCTTATTATGCATTCATACCCCATGGGGATTTCTGTGCATCTTTTGCCATTAAATATTTTTCCACGGTCATGCTGCAATTTTAGTTAGTGGTTTTGGGGGCGGCTGTCTTTGCATTTTGGGTCCCACTGGCACCCTTGATTGTGTGGTTTTCGGCTTTGTCCCCCGGGGATTGGGCACTGATACTGTGTGTTGGAATGCTGTCTGTTTGTCCCCTTCCCCATGGTGCTACCCAGCTGATTTGTACTGTGGGTTTCCTTGTAAAGTGGGTTTGCTTCAAAAAATGCAGACATCCCAATGGGACATATGCCCGTACCCAAAATAACACCACGGAAAATGTTTTACCTTTTACCCTTTAACCATGTTGCCCTGGGGGTTATGGCCCCATTCCTACGGGGTTTTGGGGCCCTTAGTATTGCCACATGGTACATCTGTTCCGCCGGGCATTTCTCCTCAGTCTGTTGCTGGCAGACGAGTGCTTGCCTTTTTTAAGGGCCGGCCCGTATGTGGAATGTCAACTTTTAATTTTCCCTGCCACCGGTTTGAGGTTTTTGGGTGCCCTCCCGGCCCTTGTCCATCCAAAATTTTGGACATTGTACTGCACATTCCCCCGGGGATTCTTATGGTTTGCATTATTAAGGGGTTTTAAAGGGATTTTACCAAAAACATTCCCCCCCAACCCCGGGAAGGGAAATTTTGTAAACCCCAAAACCGGAAGGCTTTAAGGGGGGCCCCTTTCCCCTTGGGCCCGGGACCATTTCCATTTTCTGGAAATGGGGATGGAAAACAGTGCTATGGACCGGGGGCCCTGGGTATTTTGATTCCCGTCTTTTCAAATGGGCATTTTCACCAAAATTGTTTTAAAATTGGCTTAAAGGCTGTGTTTTTGGGCTTCATTCCCCTTTTTCAGGGTCCTTCTTTTGGGCACCACTGGGGCCCTAAAAGGGGTTGACTTTTGGACTTTTCCTTGGTTTAAAACTTTTAAAAATACGGGGCCCAAAAGGGAAAATTTTGTTACTACCCCTTCCCCAAAAATGGTTTTCTTCATTTTAAACCCGGTTTTTTATATGGGCCCAAATTTTCATAAACCAAAGTTTTGGTTGCCCAAATTTTTCTCAATTTTTAAACCCCCCGCGTTCCCAATTTGGGCTTTTCCGGTTCACCCCCTTTTTATTAACAAAACCCAGGAACCTGTTTTTACCTTGGGGATTCATTTAAACCGGGTTTCATTGGGGGAAAGGGCCCTAGGGGTTTCCCTAAAACCTACTTGGCCGTTGGGTGTCCATTAATAAATTTTTTTCCAAGGTTTTCCCTTTTGCAGCGGAGGTGTCCCATCCCCCCCGGGCGGGAGAAAGGGGTTTCCCGGCCCGGCCGGTTTACCCGGTCCCTTTTTTGGTGGAACAATTTTAAATCCCTTAAAAGGGATTTCCGGGGGGTTATGCCTTCCCCATGGCCCTTTTCCCGGGTTTTTGCATTGTGGGGGGCCCTTCTGGCCATACCTTCCTTCCTGCAATTGCCTTGGACTAGTTAGGGGCTTTTAACATTACCCCCAACCTACAAAACACCCGGTATGGTTTGGGTTTATTGCCGGAGAGGGGTATTTTTGCACCATTTTAAAACGGGGAAAGGTTTTTCCTGGAAACAACAAGGACAGGTTTACAAACCCCAAGGGGAAACCCTTATGGAACAATTGGAAAATACCCATTTTTTCATTCGTTTTATCGGAGTTTTAAAATTAAACAATTCTATTTACCCCGGTAAACCCTTATTTCTGGTTTCAATTTTTGTCCGCAAATGGACACTATCGGCCCAAAATTAAACCCCCCGCCTTTCGGGGCCTTTGTTAAAACCTGTGTTTCCCCCCCATTCCCCGTGGGTTGAAAAACACATTTTTTGTTTTTCCACAAAATTTTGGGTCCTTACCCCCACACCACTTTCAAAAAAATGTAGGCTTGGGCCCCACTTGCCGGAGCCATGGGCCCCCTTTTAGGGTCCCTTTTTTTTTGGGGTGTTTTCCTTTGAAAATAACAGGAAAAATTTTAAAAAAATTGTGGTTTTTTATTTTAAAAAGGGAAACCTTTAGGGGATATTCCCCCAGGGTTAACCCGGTGACCTTGGGCCTTTTGCCCCCAAAAACCGGATTACAAATCACGGATGTTTTAATTTTACCAACCCAATGTATTATTAACCCCTTTTTGTGAACCTCACAAGGCTCTTTGGCATTTTTTTTCACCCGGCAAATAAGGAATCCAAATGGGGGTTTTTTTGCCAAAAATTCCCCTTTCCCCTTTTTAAATGTTTTCTACTTTGCCAATTTTGGGTTTCCCTTATCCCCTTGGTCCGCAATATTTACTTGGGTGTTCCCCCTGCTTTTTAAATTGTTTTCTTGGGAAAAACACACCAACAGAAACAATTTTTTAGTCTGGGTTTCAAAGGGCCCAGGCCCCCTTTTCCTGGGCCTTTTTCTTTCCCCTTTTTTCTTGGGTAGTTTTGCTTTTCCAAACCACAAATCCCTTTTAAAATCTTTACACACAACAAATTTTTTGTTTTGGAAAGGCTTTTAAAATTAAGAAGAACCTTTATGCAACTCCGGTTGAAATTTTAACCAGCCATTCACCTTACCTGAGGGTTACCGAATTCGGTTTCAAAATACATTAAATAATTTTGGGGTTTAAACTGGAATTTCATAGTTTTCTAAGTTTAAAAACCCATAACCCCAAGGAGGCCTCCTTTTTTACCTTTTTTAGTCCGGCCCGGCTAAAAAATTACAGTAGTAGTTTTTTGCCTTACAGTTTAAGCCGTTTCCCCTTTTATAGTGTTTACTTTACTTTTAAATTACTGATTGGTCCCCCGGGCCAATTTCCCATTTACTTTATGGTTCAAATGTGGTTTGGGGGCTATACATGGGGTTTTCTGGGCCTTCCGGCCTTTTTAAATTTTGGGGGGTTTCTCATGGGAATTTCCCCGGCTTGCAACACCTTTAAAATTCAGGGATCCTTTTGTGGTTGTTTGCTGCAAGGACCCCAGATTTGGGGGAGGGGTACAGGGGGGACAATTAATTTTTGAAACCTTTCTTTGTTTTGTTTGGGGGTTTAAATTCTATCCCATTGAGCCAAAAAAGGAATTCCCCCTTTTGGGAAGGGAAGTTTTCCCGTTTTGGGGTCTTCTTCCTTTTTGTTTGTAACCCGGGAAATGATTTTGTTTTGGGCCCTTATGGTTGGGTTTTAATGCCCCGGTTCAGAAATTCCTTTAATTTTAGGACTTCACCCCCAATTCATGCAGGCTTATTTTTGCCATATTGGTACGGTTTCTTTTTCCTTATTTATTTTTTTGAGGGGTTAAACCGGAATTATATGTTTTTCTAATTTTTTACAAAAATTATTTTTGGGGGGGAGGCATTTTTCCATTTTACCTTTTGGGAAACCTTGTAAAAGGGGCCGTCCAGGCCCCGGGGGCCCTTCCCCTGGGGAAAGCCCATTTCCTTTTCCCGGGGGCCCCCCTTTAATTTTCCCTGGGTTTTGGGCCCCCTGTTTCCCCCTAATATATATGAAAAACACTTTTTCCAAATAATTTCAATTTTGGCCAACCGACCGATTGTCCCCTTTGGATTTTGTTCCGAAAAACCAATTTTACCTTTCATTTTACATTCGGTGTCCACATTCTGCCAACACCCTTTTACTTTTTCCAAGCCATTTAACTGTAAAATGGGGGGTGGGTTGTTTCTGTCCGTTTTCCGCTGGCATTGGCCCAAAACCTTTTTAAAATTTAGGGACAATTTTTTGGGGGTTTTGTATCCTTTTCCCACGGGTACATTTGGGTGGCCGGGTTCTGGGTTTGGGCGGGGCATGTTCAATGGGCGTTTCATTTTCCCCAAAGGGTGCTGCCTTCTATTTACCCTTCACATTTTTCCCCCTCCGGGAGCCCCAGGCTTCCCGGGTTGTTCAGCACATGGCCTGTGTTTGGGGACTTCTTTTTAATTTGTTTTTGGCCGCTACCGCATTCCTGCACCGGGCCGGGTTGGGACCTTTTCCAAAACCCATGGTTTGGGGGTTTTAAAAGTTTTCAAATATTTGAAAAAATTTTTAAAAACCCCCGGGGGAAATGAGTAACAGAACTTATTTTTTGAAAAAACTAAAACCTATTTTGGAAAAAACGTTTTTCCTTTTTTTAAAATTTTTTAAAGCCCAAAGGCTGGGGGTTTTCCTACCTTTTAATTTATTGTTTTTTCATTTTACAAAAGATTTTGGAATTTTCTTTTTCCCCCGGGGATATTCCCCCTTTCCCCTTTTTAAAATTTTAGGGGCCATTTCCAAACAACCCGTATCACTTTTGGGACCAAAACAGGTTTTAATGGTTAAAAAAATGCCCATTTCCTTTTTTTCCCCCTTTTATTTTGGAAATTTTGGGGTAAAATTTGGGGCTAAATTTCCCTTTAAGGCCAAAAAAAATAAAGGTTTTTTTTAATTTTGCAAAAAAGAAATTTCAAATTGTTTCCTTTTAAATAATTTTTCTTTATTGTTGGAAATTTTTTTAATTTTTTTTAAAAAGGTCCATTTAGTTTTTGTTAAAAATAAACCCAAACAAAGCCTTTTCCTTTTTTTTTTACTTTTTAAAATATTTTGTCCCAATTGACAAAATAAACCCTTTTTAAAGTTTTAAAAAAAACTTCCAATTTTTTGGGGGACTGCCCCAGTTGGGGGAATTAAACCTTTTAGCCGTTGCTCCTATTTGGTTCGGTTGGGAAAATTTTAAAAAACCTTCTCTGAGTTAAACACTTACATTTGGGGGGGCTTTACGTTAAAAACCCTTTTTTCCTTTGGGCGGGTAACTTATTGGGGCCCTTGGGTGGGGTTTTATTTGCCTCCGGAAATTTTGGGGGTAAATTTGCATTTTTTCCGTTTTTCGTTTATTCTGAAAAATTTTTGGTTTTCTTTTATTAAATTTTTGGGGGCCTGGGTGTAAAAACATTATTTGCCCCCCCTGGGTTTGAGGTTTTCCAAAAGGGGAAACCTTAAAAAGGGTTTTGTTAAAAAACTTTTTTTGGGGGCGGAATTTCCCCCGGTGGACCCAAATAAAGTTGTGGTCGGGAAAATTTCCTGGAGGGCGGGGTTTTTTGGTTTTTTTTAATTTGGGTTGGGGAAAGTTTTTGTTTTGGGAAAATATGAAAAAATTTTTTTTTAAAAACAAAGTCAAAATGTAGCCCTTGGTGGGAAAAAAAATTTAAAAAAATCTAATTTTGGAAAACAAGACCAAAAACATTTTTCCTTTGAATTAATAAATTAAAATTTAAAAAACCCGGGAAACTTGGGGTTAATTTCCTTTAGTTTTTAAAACTTTTTTTTCTTTAAAAATTTTTAAAAATTTTATTTTAAATTTTTTTGAAAGGGTTTTTTAAACAATATTTTGGAATTTCCCTTTTTTTAACCCCATTTTAAAATATTTAAACTTTTTTTTTGGGTTTTTTTTAAGAAAATTTTTAAAATTTTTGGGAAAATTTTCAAAATTTTTTTTTTGGGAAAAAAATTAAAATCTTTTTCCCATTCCATTTGTAAAAAATTAACTGGGGTTTTTAGTTAAAGGAAAATTCAAGTTTATAAAAGGCTTTTTTTTGAATTTGGCCCAAACCCAAAAAAAAATAAAAAAAACATGGTAAAGCTTGGACTTTTGGAAAAAAAAACCCAAAACCTTTTTCAAGTCTAAAAATTAAGGTTTTTTTTAAAAGTTAATTAAAATTTTAAACAAATTTAAAATTCCCTTTTTTATTTTGGAAAAGAAAAGGAAAACCCCAAAAAAAGGGGGTAAATCACCCCCTTTTTTTATTTCAAATTATTAAGTTTAACCCCCAACTATATAAATTCTTAAAATTTTAAAAGTTTTAAAAAAAATTAAAAATTTTCCCTTTAAATTTCCCCAAAATTTTTGTTAAAAAAACATTCCTCTAAAAAATTTTATAAAAACCCCCTTTTTGGTTTAAAGTTGTCAATGGAATAATTTAAAAAACCTTATTAAAAAATCCAAAAAATTTTTTTAAACAAAAAAAAAAAAAAAAAAAAAAAAAAAAAAAAAAAAAAAAAAAAAAAAAAAAAAAAAAAAAAAAAAAAAAAAAAAAAAAAAAAAAAAAAAAAAAAAAAAAAAAAAAAAAAAAAAAAAAAAAAAAAAAAAAAAAAAAAAAAAAAAAAAAAAAAAAAAAAAAAAAAAAAAAAAAAAAAAAAAAAAAAAAAAAAATTTGCTCCCTTTAAAGGGAAAAAATTCTGTTTTTTCCTTCCCCCCTAAAAAATTCCCCTGGAAAACCACCTTGGGAAACAAGAAAGGAAATTTTAAATTTTTTGTTGCCCCCACCCTTTTTATTTTTTTTAAAAAAAAAATTTTCAGTTACTTTCAAATACAAAATCGGAAGTGTTTTATGGTTTTATGACTTCCAAGAGATCTGAGCAAAGCTCTTTCTGTGTGTATGGTAACACATAGGTGCTAAAATCATGTCAGCTTTTAGTGTTAGTGAGTGTGGGAAACAGAGTCAGATAGATGTGATGTCATTGTGTACTCAACTCAAAAATAATATTTAGATATTAGTAGAAGATTGCTCTCAGCATTCTGCATTATGTCTTGGATCTGACAACAAAGTCCACTCATCCACATTATCTTGCCTTGCAGTAGTAAGTAACTTAACTATATTTAGGGAACAGTAATTCTCTGTAGATTAGTCAGGAAAGCATAGTGAGATTAGAAGTACTGTTTTTCTATAACTGTGCAAAACTTTCCATTGGTGTTATTTTTAATATTCCCGGTGTCTGAAACTCTGGTGTTTACTGTAAACAGATATTTTGTATTTTTTATGTTCTTTTATTATCTATTATTAAATATATTTAAACTTTTCATTGTGTCTGGTTCTTTTTAGAAAATATTTAAGCTTTGGCAGTATTTGCATATATTTATTTGGTGGTAACTGTGGCCACTCCTGAAAGCCTGGCTGTTTGGTCAACATTACCATTTGTATTAATATTAACTTAATTCTGTATGAGCTCCTGAAAGCAAGAAATGTGGCATTCAAGTCTGGTGATAAAGAGGCTCTCAGACTGGCCAGATCTCAATTAAACAAAGGGGTGAGGGAGGCCAAAAAACTATGGTGGAAAGATCATGAGCCACTTCTCCGAACAAAAAGACCCCAGATACCTGTGGCAGGGGATCCAGTCTATAACAGATTACAGGTCCCTGTCTAAACAGTGTGATGATGATACAGAATTCCTAAACAAGCTCAACATCTACTTCAGTAGTTTGGGGAAGGGAACAAGACAGCAGCAGAGAAAACCATCAACAACCAGAGTGAGGAAGAGCTCAGCCTCAACCCTGCTGATATCAGAATTACTCTACAAACAGTTAACCCCAGGAAAGCAGCTGGACCTGATAACATTCTTGGAAGAGTGTTCAAAGACTGTGTGGACCAACTAACAAATGTACTCACAGACATCTTCAACAACTCACTGAGTCAAGCCATTGTGCCCAACTATTTTAAGTACACAAACATTATACCACTGCCAAAGATGTCACCACCTGCTAGCCTAAATGACTGTCATCCAATAGCTTTCACCTCCACTGTGATGAAGTGCTTTAAAAGACTGGTCAAAGATGTAATAACCTCCAAACTACCTGCAGACTTCGATCCACTCCAGTTTATATACTGACCCAATCGCTCCATAGGAGATTCTATTGGCACTCCACTTATCACTGGACCACCTGGAGAACAAGAATAGCTATGTGTCGCTACTTTTCATTGACTTCAGTTCAGCTTTCAATACAGTCATCCAACAAAATCTGATCAGAAAGCTGGTTCAACTGGGAATCAGCACTCCACTATGCAATTGGATTCTGGACTTTCTTACAGATAGACCCTAGAAAGTATGCACAGGCAAGAATATATCACAGAGCATCACCCTGAACACTAGAATCCCACAGGGATGTGTCCTAAGTCCCCTGCTTTTCACCATACTAACCCATGACTGTATTGCCAAGAACAGCTCAAACCATATCATCAAACTTGCAGATGATAAGTCAGTTGTGGCCCTCATCAGGAATGATGACGAGACAGCCTACAGAGAGGAGGTAAATCATTTCATAAGTTGTTGTTATAGTAATAATCTTGCACTAAATGTCAACAAGACCAAAGAAATAATTGTGGACTACAGGAAGAGCAACAGAGAGCACACTCCACTCATAACCAATAAAGAAACAGTTGAGATAGTAAAAAGCACAAAATTTCTGGGAGTGCACATTGCAGAAGACTTGACATGGTCAGCCAACACAAATGCCATCATTAAGAAGGTGCATCAATGGCTTCACTTCTTGTGAAGGTTGAGGAGAGCAAACTTATCATCAATGGCTCTCACAACCTTCTATAGGGGCACCATTGAAAGTATACTGACAAACAGCTTTACAGTATGGTATGGAAGCTGATCTGCTTCTGAGCACCAGTCCCTCCAGAGGGTAGTGAAAGCAGCTGACAGCATTATCAGGAACTCCCTCCCATCCATATAAGACCTGCACATGTCCAGATGTCTCAGCAGGGCAAGGAAAATAACACGGGATAGCACTCATTCTGCTTACAAGCTGTTAACATCAGGAAAGCGCTTTCGATGCATAAGATGTAAAATCATGAGATTCAGAAACAGCTTCATTCCACTAGCCATAAGGTTACTGAACTCTAGGAAGAGTACCCTTCACACCGGACATTAAGACAGTAATGCAACAATACTGAAAAATCTCTATGTGCAATATGTAACAAGGTCTTAGCTGCACCCAGGCAGCAAAGTCAGCAGTAATCAAACTGAGCTGTCTTACTGTGCAATATAAATGTAGGCCTTAAATCAATTACTTAATTACAATTTTTCCAGTGAAAATAAGCTAATAACCTAGTAATGAGTGACAATCTCTTAAATCAGTGCAATAATGCAAGTATTTATTATTGTTTTGTCATCTGTATCTATATAATGTTGTCTATTACCGTCATGTCAAATGTAGTCTATGTATATGTATGCATACTGAGTCCAAAGAAACATAATTTTGCTCAGTTTGCACTTGTGTGAATCAAAGTGACAATAAAGTTTACTTTGACTTTATAATTGGGTACCCTTTTAAAAGTCTTATAGTAACTGACTAGTGGCAGTGAAACTACCTTATAGTCTGAGCAGAAAGGGGCATAGCTAGCAACCCTGTCATTCCCAGGTGTGTGTGTGTGTGTGTGTGTGTGTGTGTGTGTGTGTGTGTGTGTGTGTGTGTGCGCAAATCAAATCAGAGTGTTTGTGTGTCAACTACTTGGAGCAGGGACACGAAGCACTGATTTCACAGAGAGAATGGTTGAGGACTTGGCTTGGGCACTCAGCTGAGGACTTAACTCTGCAGCTGTACAAGTGGGGAGTCTTAGTGGAGACCTGGACAAAGACTAATACAGAAACCTAGACCCCGGGCTGACTGTGTTCCCCGTGTGCTCTTAAGGGAAACTGTGCTTGATGCAGAGAAGTCTGCATCTGGAAATTCTGAGTGTATCCATTTGTATTCCAATCAAATGTCCCTCTCCAGTGTCAGTGGGGATGATTCAAGCTTCTTGATTACTGGCCCAGAGTGGGGACGTCACAGAGACTAATAATAGAAATCAATTTTAGTTCACTACCAAAACCTAACTGATACAATATGCAAATTAACAGACAATTGGAATACATTTTTTTCACATTTGAGGATAGATTTACTTTGATCAAAATGATAATCTTATCAAAAATCTTATTCTTTAGTCAGTCATTAATGCTTCCCCTTATAAAAAAGTTTTTAAAAAAGTAAACTCTATTTTACTAAAGTGCTTATGATATCCCAAAAAAGCAAGACTCTCCTTAGACTGGCACATCAAAAGATGGGGGGGAGGGAGGCATTGATTTCCCCAATATTGACTTACTCTTCTTATGCTTCCTGTTGGAAATCAATACATGAAAATATACTAATAGACAACAACACAACACTCTACTAATATTTCCTACAGCTTTCACAAATGGTTGCTTAACATCTTTTAATACAAGGAAAATGTTTGACTTACAGAACAGTAATTTAATTTATTGACATCAGTTTCTAAATGAGGGTAAATTACACTCAGTTGATTATCTGATTGCTAGATACAGTCTGCAAAATGGTTAGATATACAAACATGTAAGGAATACATTCAAGACAAAATTAAGTATTATTTAACATACAAACTAAAACTATTCCAAAAATCCCAGACTTCTTTTCTAATGTAAATAATAATCTTTCTAAAGGTAAGTCATACTTGTCAATCATATATAAGATTATTAGAATTGAATTTGTTCCCCTTGAATTGTCATACTGGAATTACTCAACAAAATTAAATAAAGAAGAATTTTCTAAGAAAAGTAAGAAACTATCCTTAAAATCTGCAGGTAAATCAATGTCCTCTCTATATGGGAAGATTTATACATGGAACTTTTTATACAAATTATTCTAACACCCCACAAAATTCCTGTTATATATAAATCAGAAAAAATAAAATGTTGGAGATACAGTGAAGCCCTTGATGCAGACTGGGTTCATATAATCATAGAATGCAACATAGTGTCATTTTTCTGGACTGATTTGAAAGCTTTTGCCAAGCATTGTGGCCAGATAATTTTACTATTACAGATTCCTTGATTTTTTTCAATGCCCCAGTTCTAGACATTATTCAAGTATTGCAAATACCTCTTCTCTGGTTTGTCCTAGCTATTGCTAGGAAAGTTTTAACTAAAAAAAATGGAAAAGTAAAACTACTCTGTCTTTCACTAGTGAATTTATTTGGCTAGCCAAATCTGTTTGCAAGAATGAATTATCAGCCATAAAAATGAGAACTAGAAATGTAACTTATCAATGCATAGCCTAGCAGAAATTTAATCATCTAGTAGAAAAGTACTAATGGTTTTGTGTATATAATTCTTGTTATGGACTTTTGTATATAGTTTTGTTTCAGATTCTTAAAATATTATTGGAATATGTAAAAAAAAAATAGTAATAAATAACTGGGTCAATGTGAGTACCACGAAAAGAAACTAACCGTAATGCAACAGGTGGTGGGAGGGTCCCTTAAGTCATTGAGATTGCGAAGTGAATGAACCAGCTATCAGGTCTATATACGACTTTGAAATGTCATAATATCGAACACCGAAACATCGATATGTATTCATCGAAATGCATTTACGTCATTCGATGAATACTTCCAGGGCAAAGATGTATTTGGCCAACTACACGGTGTTGCCCTTTTCTCCGCTGTAATGCAATCTCGGAGTTGGTATATTTAGTGGGGGGGTGTGGTGGGCAAAGCCCCTACATGAGTGAGTTTATTTTAGGTTAGGTTAGTTACAGTGGATTGTGAGGCAAGTGTTTCTTTGCACTGTAAGTATTCATCGATTCATGTAAATGCATTTTGATGAATATGTGTCGATGCTTCCATGTTCGATATTACGACGTTTTGACGTTGTAATATAGACCCCCCAGTTATCACATAAGAGATTTGAATTTTACAGAATAAATAAACATATTGACTAATAAAATTTAACAATTAAAAGATATATAAATACATTGTAATAGAAGAACTGCACATAATCATAAAATGGAGAAAAATGTCCAAAATACAGGATAAAGTGGCTATCAGTACTAGGAGAACAGGGGATTTTCTAGAGTGAAAGTAATCAAATAGGAGCTACTGCCTGTAGTTTTCTTAAAGCCAAGCAACAATACAGCATGTGCCGGCCAGTAGTGTCTTTCATAAAACTGATAGTCTTGTAGCCTTCTATTAAAAAGAAACTACAAACTAGGGAACAAAGTGTCCCTACAAGGGAAGGAAAACCAAAAATTAATAACTAAAAAATACTGTTTCTGTCACCGCTTTTGCTTTCGTTTCTTCAGAACTGCCTGTGTAAAGCCAATGATACTAAAAACTACAAAATCAACCTGGTACAAAAAGTAAATAATAAAGGAAAAATAAACAGTTAAATTCCCATATCATGGGACACAAAGAAAAAAAAACAGTGGAGTTGGCTGTTAAAAACATGGGGGTGTTAAGGGGAAACATTAAGGAGTCACATTTATAATGCAGCTAGGAGCAGCATGTCAGGGGGTTAGGGTATAGTGGTGTGCTCATTGCTAGATTATTGTTATACAAAGAGAAACATGAAGGAGTCATGATCACGTATAATGCAGCTAGGAGCAAGGTGTCAGGGGGTTGGGGTTTAGTGGTGTGCTTATCGCTGGACTATTGTTATGCATAGAGAAACATTAATGAGTTATGGTCATTTATAATGCACCTAGGAGCAATGTGTCAGGGGGGCTGGGGTTTAGTGGTGTGCTCTTTGTTGGATTTTTATAACAAAATGAGCGTGCATATGGCTCAAAAGCAAAAGCAATTAGTCAAAATAACACACATCACCTACCTAGCCTACGTTTCTTGCCCTTAGTGTATCAACTAAATTATGCTTAAAGAAAATCTCCCAATCAGCTCCACAAAAATGAGATGGCATGCAACCTTATTAGCAAGTGATCCTAGCGAGTGTACCAGTCAGCTTTAGAATTTTTAATATTCCAGTGTGCAGTGACCAGCCATAAATATGTATCAGTTAAATAAAACTAACTTAATTGTGGATTAAGCAAAATATCTCTAACAGCAATTAAGGAAAAAAATCTGAACATAAAAGCCATCCAAGAAGATATAATGAGTCAGCTAATATATTTCTGTACATTATCTCACTACACTAAGTCAAATAATTACCTCTAGTGACTCAAAGTTCCTTAAAACGTGCATAATTTACAAAATGTTAAAATTACATCCAAGAATGCTGAAAGTCTTTCAAACTGTAGTTCACAAGATACAGGCAAAAATTAGCTTCATGCAGTTCAAATATCTAATAACAGAGTCACCTTATATCTTTTCTTACCAGCAGCTTCCAGGGACTGGCCACATATTTGCATGGAAAACTCAAAATATACTTATCTGTGCAGCAATATTATTGTCCACAAATTCAATAAGCAACAATTAGACATCCAAAATTACACACCAGAATAAAATAACCAAATTAAATAATTAACATTTAAATTTGTTTTATTTCTTACGAAATGACTTAATGGTAGATAAGCATTGCTCAGATATGGTGAATTGGGTATTTCCAGTTAAAACCAAACACAACAGGTAGTAGGCGTGTTTATACATATGTCTGTCAAACTAGGATAAAGGAACAGTAAGGTAAATTTTTGATTGACATTTCAGTGCACAAATCATAAACCAAAACAGCGTCAAAACATGTCATTCAAACTGGGTCCACTTCTAAAAAATAAATAAATACCACTAAACCTCCATAAGCAAAGAGAGAAAATAACTATGTAAAATATTTAAATCTATCCATATAGCACTGAACTGTAGACAGTCCTCTAGCAAAAAAAAAAAAGATTTTTACAACTGTTACAGTACCCCTTTAAAACTTTTTTGCAGGGGGGCAAGCCCCCTGTACCTCCCCCTGAACTTATATACACTAACATCAAGCTCGCCATACCTTAGAGAAAAGGGAATATTCTGAGAAATGGCATCTCAGGCTTAGTATATGTAAGTCCAGTCTTTCAGCCATTCAGTCTCTCCCCATAGAGGGTCCTGACTCCTGTCATTTTAAATGGTTATCAGTCCTGACAGCTCGTATAAAGGCTGTTTAATGTAGTTCTGACAAAATGTTCCTTTTTACTTTCATACAGAGAAATATTGGATTTTAATTGATTATTTTAATTTAATGCAGTCTCCTTTGTTTACTTTAAAGAAACCTGATATCTTGTACAAAGGTTCTTTTATGGAGCTCTGACAAAAAGTTCCTTTTCACTTTCATACAAAGAAATACTGGATTTTAATTAATAATTTTAATTGAATGAAGCAGCCTTCTTTGTTTACTTTAGTGGAGTTCTGACATGTCTTGCACATGCACGCTTCAGTACATTAACAGTAGCCCCTGCCAATTGATGAATTATTGCCCGAACATGGCAAAAAAAGCCGGTAGGGTACACCTTTGAAAAATAATCCAAAATTGATACAAATAACTGTCACCCTTGCCTAATTTGCATTCCTGCAACATTGTTATTTTGATTGGATAATTGGGCTGGTTTCTGTTTCTCTGCCTTTAATAGCCAATGTTTTAAACCAGTTGTACTTGTTTGCTCAAGCTGTTCAAAGCTGCAGTGAGATAGCCCTTCTGCCATTTGCCCTGCTGTGACATTGGAAAAAGATATGTGCTTATTTTCAACTGTTTTCTGCACTTCTGTTTTACTGCATATCTGTATAATCTGTGCAACTGTTTTTTTTTTCTGTCCCATCAACCCACCCAGCTGTTGTGGTGGTCTTAAATCCTGGTGGCTTTGAGTTGCCTACCTCTAGTATAAAGTTGATATTGGACACTGCCCCCAGTCACATTACATCAGCTCATTCTACTGTTTATAGTGAGAACTTAGTAAAAGCCCACCCCTTTAGCTTCTCAACCTTGAATTATCTTATTATTTTCTGTCTCTTCACTTTCTACTAAAAAATATACCTCTTTGTACTTCATTTTGTTGTTTGTGTTTAGGAGTTCAGCTGCATTTAGTTTGCCATGTTTATTACTGCTTGTTGGTGGCCTCATTAAATTTCTTCTTTATTTGTGCTGTCTGTTACTGTTGTGATTGTGAGCCACTGTTTCAAAGCAATCTACTAATTAACTATATTTCATTGCTATTTACTGCAATTCATTACTGTTTAACTGCATTTCGTTGCTGTTTAACTGTATTTTTTCATATTGCGAGTTCTATTCTTTTGACTATAAGTGATTAATCTGTGCTTCATTGTGAGTTTTTTTACTGTGTTCTAAACCTTAAAATTGAGTAGCATGGTCTAGATACAGGTGTACTGCATCCAGAGCTTCAGCTGCATGGTTTTTAACCCTTTTTGAGGTATTCCAGCTACATGTTTTCCCTTAGTAGCACTTGTGTTATCATCTAGTAGTATTACACTTAGACCTTCCTCTCTATCCTCTTAGTTCTTTCAGTTTCTGACAAATATGTATGGACAATTTCCTACATTTCTCCTGCCAGTCTGTTTGATATGGGCATCCTGAGACAGTGTAGCAACTGCCTCATGTACACGGACAACCCTCTACTACTACCACCTAGGAACACAATTTGTGAGAGATGCAATTACATCAAGCACCTAGTGTCATTGCTCTCCCCCCACAAACCAATATATCTGGCACTGAGAAGGTTCACAACATGAACACCACACCTCAAACACCACCCATACCTATGCAACACACCCTCACATATGCGGAGGTCCTCAACAAAAGCATACCCAAACAAAAGAGACCTCCAAGGCATAAACACACACAAACTCCACTGCCTGCCACACCACATACCACACATAGTCCACACACCTGTGTCTCACAGCCACTAAGGCCTAAACATAAACCCAACATATTAGTCATAGAAGACTCCATTGTGAGACACACAGATGTGCCCCCACCAGGCTGGATAAGGAGAGTTAGTTGATTATCAGGTGCCAGAATCAGCCATATCACCAATGCACTCAAGTCTCTCAACAGGTACTATTATGACTCTGTCATAGTCCGTGTTGGAATAAATGACTTGAGACATACCTCCCTGGGCTATATGAAGAGAGACATGATCAAGCTCACTGGTGATATGGCTGATTCTGACTCAATGAGTGCAGTTTCATGTTTAGACTCCTAGCTTTTAGCAGCATGACCTTTAATTTACTTTTTGATGAAATTTTCATGTTGGTAATTTTGACCTCATGGCATTGCCTAAAAAAGGCAGTATGGGGGAGTCAAGAGCCTTTGCCAGGAGCCTGAAGCCCAAGGGTGACAGATGGAGGCCATCTGTGACAAAGCATCATGGCTTATCAGTCATGTCATCCCAGGCTGTCAGGTACTGGAGCCCCTTAGAATGACACCAGAAACTAAGCCAATTGTTAAAAGTCAATCATTTCCTGTTTGTATTGAGGCATCATTCTGGGTGACAGTAGAATGCTGCATAAGGCTAGGAACATACCTGAAACTGCACTCATTGCAAACATTCTTAACCCTGGAAGAAGCTGACATTTGCACAATCACAGAAACCTGGTTCAAAGCTGCAGAGAGCACCCCAGCAATACCAGGTTACTCATCCTATCATTCATTCAGACCCCAAATTATGGGCAACAAAACAAAAAGAGGTGGAGATGCAATTTATATAAAAGACATACACACATCTAGGCTGGTCAAACAGTATGATGCACAGGAAACACTCTAGGTGCAGTTAACAATTGACAAGACCCATATTCAAATCATAGCTAGCTACAGGCCTCCAACTCTGACGCAAGATGCCCACTTCACCAATCTGGACCTCTTTGATGCTATCAAGATTCAACCCTTTACCGTGATCCTGGGAGACTTTAACTATCCAACCATAGAATGGAAAAAATACTCATACCAAAACACAAATGCCCAGAGATTCCTTGAGTTCATCAATGCAAATGCCTTGGACCAGTTGGTTGACACCCCCACAAGAGGTGAAAATATCTTGGACTTGGTATTAACCAACATGAGTAACCACTGCAGCATCCCTACAGTGTCATCATCCCTGGTAAGATCCGATTACAAAGCAGTCATTCTTGAAGTCACCATCTCCCCCAACCCCCCCCCCCCCCCCAGCTAGGGTCAAACAAAAAAAACTTCTACAAAGCTGATTACAACCTCCTGAGGGAACATATAAACAGCTTCACAGCCCCCTCCCCCTCCATAGGAACTGGTACATATGTCCACACCTACACCAAAGTACTATATAAGCATTTATATAGCTGCATGGAGTCAGGAATACCAGACAGGACAAAATCCTCCTCCTCAAGGAAGAGTAAACCTGTCTGGTGGACATCTACAATAAGTAAACTCTATAATAAAAGGAAAAAATTGCTGTCCAGGACCAAGAAGGAGCAGATGTCTAACTGGAAGCAATATCTCCTTAGCCTGAACAAGCAAATAAGAGCACTAGAGAAATCCTCCAAATCAAACTTTGATACCAAACTGGCTACATCTACTAAATACAATCAATCATAAGGCTTTCTTCACATATGTCTGCAATCTCAAGGGAAGCACATGGATCTGCTCAGAACTGGTGGTCAATTACACCACATACACAAACCCTGTAGATATAAGAAAACTTCACTCTTCTGTCCCCCACATCAGTAAAACATGCCATCTCCTGCCCCCTCCCCTTATCTCTAGGAAGCAAGTCATCACTGCCCTCTCAAAGGCAAAAAATACAGCCTCCATGAGACCCAAAAACATCCCAGGCTACATCCTACATGAACTCAGGCAGGAACTTGCCGCACCATTAGGTACCCTATTCAACCAAAGCCTGAGTACCGGCTTTGCCCCAACCGAGTGGAGGACAGCTACTGTCATCCCTTTCCACAAAGGTGGGGGGTTCACTGATCCAGGAATTTATAGACCCATCAGCCTAACTAGCCTGATCTGCAAGGCCATGGAGCGGATTATCATGGACCTCATTAACAAGGACATTGGCAACCTCCAGACACTTGATCCCACACAGTTTGGTTTTGTCAAGAGGAAGTCGTGCCTGTTAAATTTGGTTGACTTCTTTGAGACAGTCACCACGGCCATAGATGAGAGGAAGATGGTGCACATCTCCAACCTTGACCTGGCCAAGGCCTTCGATACTATTCCCCACTCAGGTATAACAGATAAACTCTCTCAACTAGGCATCAATCCATATGTTACCAGATGGGTAGCAAACTGGCTCACTGATAGAACCCACCTCGTCAAAATAGGGGAAGCCACCTCAAGTAGTAGACCTGTAACAAGTTGTATACCCCAGGGATCAGTCTTGGGGCTTCTGCTGTTTGGGATATACTTCTCAGAGGTACAGGCCAAATGTAGTGGGCTATGGCTGATGATGTTTGGGGATGACTGCAAGTTAGATGCTGTCATAAATTCCCCGAGTGATGTGGACATCCTCCAAGAGGGTCTCATCCAAACAAATGACTGTTGAGAGCAACATGGCCTCAAACTGAATGCCAAAAAATACATCATCATCCCTTTTGGGGAGAGTGATGTCCCCAAAAGTTATCACATTGATAATAAGGCACTAAGCACGCAATCAGTCGGGAGGGGCTTGGGCACCCAGGTTGATAACAAACTGACTTTTAATCACCTTATTGCCTCTGTTGTATGGAAAACTTTCTACATGGCCCACCTCATTAGTAAGGGTATCTCATCCAGGGACGAGGTGGTCATAACATCCCTGTATTCTTCCCTTATATGACCCATTATTGAGTACAATGCCCCTTTCGGCATGTACCTCACAAAGCACATGCAGCAGCTGGAAAGACCACAGAGGTTCTTCACCCAGAGAATCCAAGGCCTCAAACATCTACCCTACACAGACAGGTTAAAAGCCCTGTCCCTCTACTCAGTCTCCTACAGACTCCTCAGAGGTGACCTCTGTATGGCATACAAAGCAATCTCAGACCCCGCCCTGATGGGACTGCTGCATATCCGCAAGTCAAGCTCCACTCAAGTAAATCACATGCACAACCTCAGCCTGGTCTGTAGCATCAATAGGACATGTTGGCAGGACAGATTTGTGTCCCAGAGACTCCCCCTTTTGTGGAATAGACTCCTTCTCTACATAAATCTGAGTACCTCATTAAACCTTTTTAAGCGCTACCTGGATAACTGGATGGAGAACAGAAAATACACCCCTGGGGTTCCACCTGTGTCCCTGCAGGACAGTGGCATAGGGTGCTGATTTGTTGGAACATAGGCTAAATTTCTGGCTAGGCTTGTAAGGGCCTCGGGGCCAATAGCCTAGTAACTTCCTATGATCTGCATGTAATTCAATTCATCACTAATCAGTTTTATAGTGATATCTCATTTCCTCCATGTGTTTGCATAGGTTTCCTCCATGTGCTCTGGTTTTCTCCCACATTCCAAAGACATGAAGTAGATGGATTGAACACTCTAAACTGGCCGTAGGTGTGAGTGTATGTGTGACTGTGTAGAGTGGAAGAACAACTGCGGCAGGACTAGCCACCCGGCAGTATAAACCTTGGATCTAGATAATTGTCTCTGGCCTGCAAATGTAATACATATTTACTGGTTTGCAGGTCTATGTTCCCAGCGCAGTTACTTGGTAAATATGCGTGAATGTGTTTCTCTGTGTTCGCACTTTACTCATCACTTACTATATGAGAAAACAAAAATATATAAATAAAATAACTGATGTCTAGACTTGGCTAACAGGTTCTATATGACTACTTTGCATCAGTTGCTGATGATTAAAAGACAATAATTCTGATCTGTTCCTGATTTGGCTTCAGCCTATGAACTCTAAACTAAAAAGTACTGTAAACTACTGTGAATATTACCTTACTAATGCAAAGAAAGACATTGCCCAGTAGAACCTCTAATCGCAGTCAGTTATGCACTGGAAATAACACATTCAGGTGCAAAATTAAGCATCTAGTGGAATCAGTATAAACATGTAACATCAACATCATTATTATAAATAATATTAATATTATGAAAATAATATTGAAACAATAATATTCTAGAAACAATATTGCCAAAGAAGATTATTATTGTTAGCAATATTAATATTATGAAAATAATATTGTCAAACAAGGGACAGCTTAATATCAGTTATGTTAAGCACTCATTTTATTCTTTCTTTAATTGTTTATTTTATTTACTTTTTTGAATGGAACCATCAATTTTGGGTGCATTTGTGTTGGTTTGTTTATACAGTTAATGAAATGGTGTGATGGTGTAACTCATTAAAATGTCAGCAAGATGTCGTTGACGTCTCTTTCCAAGAACAGGTTTTGTATTACTCAAAAGTGCCTGCAATTAAATTAACCTGCCACTCAAATGACCTCGGTCACCTCGCCCACTGACGGCACAATCAGTGAAAGGTGTGTCTTAAACTGAAATATTGTTTGTTTTATTACATATTGCACATACCGTACTGGAACCCTGCTCGCAGAAATAACATTGTGTACTGGAACACTGTTAGAAAGAAGTTCACCAACGCCTAAGGCTTCAATATTAAATTCAATAGTTTTATTAATAAAAACATCCAAGTTTACACGCCAGGGAAAACGTTAAACACGTAATACTCACGTCGGACGCTTGTTATTAGATTAGTTGCATGAACGGCGGTTAGAAGTAGTTGTATCTGATGGATGTGTGTCTTATTTGTGTGTGAGGGGTGTTGGTTTCTTTATTCAATGGGGTTCTTTTATATGTGCTTGAGGGCTTAGCTGCACTACACTGAGTTGTGTCTATAAAGAGCTGAAGCGAAAACTCGTTGTTTGGCGTGGCCTGTTTTATGTGGGGCTGAAATGAGCATTATGTTGAATAAAGTACAGTTTTGTACCTACCATAAATGTAGATGTTCGAGGATCTCCATTGCTGCAGTCCTGACTAATGGGTACTCCGCTGCCCTCCATCGGCCCGAATACCAAAAGGCTAGATATGGCGTCGGTCATGGCGCCCGAGACTGACGTGGTGTCAGTATAAATGCGCATGACCGACACCATAACTTTAGTCTTTCTTGCCTCAGATGTCAGAATGCAAAAAAAAACACCACCCAAAAACCCCAATCTAAAAAGAAAAAGGGGGAAGGAGGAGGGACTGCAGCAATGGAGATCCTCGAACATCTACATTTATGGTAGGTACAAAACTGTACTATGTTAAATGCCTCCCATTGCTGCAGTCCTGACTAATGGGTAGAATCCCAGAGCAACGGAAAAAAAAAGGGAGGTCGGACAACTAAATAGCCTGAGGAGCTGCAGACATGCCCTGTAAGACTGCAGTGGCAAACCCAGCCCTAGACTTAGAATAAAGAGGCAAATGATAATGCTTTGTAAAGGTATGTACAGAACTCCAGGTAGCTGCCTCTAGAATGTCTTTAGTAGCTACCCCTCTTAAAAAGCAGTAGATGTGGCCGTAGCCCTAGTAGAATGAGGCCTGATCCCAACTGGAACTTCTTCACCATGATGAGAATAACAAAAGCAATACAATGGCCAATCCACTTGGAAATAGTTAGTTTTGAGACAGCTTTTCCACGGAAGTCACAGCAAACGAAACAAACAACTGATGAGAACTTCTGAACTCTTTGGTTCTGAACAAATAATATCGTAACTGCCTATGTACATCCAAAGAATGCAAAACTTTTTCCCCTTCAGTTTGGGGGTTAGCATAAAAAGTAGGCAAATGTATAGACTGGTTCAATGCCACATTAGAAACCACTTTAGGCAGAAAAGTAGGATTAGTACAAGGAAACTCTGTCCCTGTGAAAAATCAGAAAAGGTTCCACTGCCATGAGAGCCTGTAATTCAGATACCCTTCTAGCAGAAGTAACAGCCAACAAAAAAGCAGTCTTCCAAGACAACAACTTCAAGTCAGCCGTAGCTGCAGGTTCAAAAGGAGGCAGAGTCAGCTTCTTCAAAACAAAATTAAGATCCCAAGTAGGAGTAGGAGCCCTCCGTGGGGTCTTATATTCTTTGCCCTCTAAGAAACTGTTTAAGCAATGGATGTGAAAATAAAGGAGGGTCACCATCATAGTGAGCAGAAATAGCTGCAGCATGCACTTTAATAGAAGAGAAAGACAAACCCTTGTCCAATAACATAGTCAAATATTGCAATGTACAACTCAAATCAGGCAATGTGACATCAAAGCCTTTAGCTGAACTCCAAAGAAAGATCTCTTCCATTTATCAGCATAAACTTTTCGAGTACTAGGACGCCTGGCTTCCAAAAGAACATCCAAAACTTGTTGAGGGAGCTGAAGGCCCTCATTCTCTAAAACTGAATGTGCCAGGCTGTCAGGTGTAGGGATCGCACCCTGACATTGAGAAAATGATTGTTTTCTTGAGACAATAAGTGAGGAATCCGTGGTAATGGCCAAGGGGCCCCTGAATTAAACTCCTCAACAGAGGGTACCAATGCTGACGAGGCCAATCCGGTGCTATAAGGATCATGCACGGTTTGTCCCTCCTGACTTTCAACAGGACTTTTGGAAGAAGAGGCAGAGGAGGAAAGGCATACACGTGAAGGTTGCTCCAACTGAAGGATAGTGCATCTATTTTCCAGGCTTTGGATGAAACTGCCTTGTGCAAAACAGAGGTAGTTGGAAATTCAGAGGAGAAGCAAACAGATCTATGTCTGGAGTTCCCAAGCCATGGTCAACTGACGAAACACCTGAGGATCCAACTTCCATTCGTGAGGATCCACCATTTGTCTGCTCAGAACATCTGCTAGCAATTTTGTTCCCCTGGCAGAAACTGTGCTCGAAGAGTGATGTGCAGATCCAAAGCAGTTTCCCATAACAGCATTGCTTGTCTGCAAAGAGGGTAAGAATGAGTTCCCCTGCTTGTTGATGTACCACATGACAGTTGTGTTGTCTGTTCGAATCAACACTAGTCCCGGCTTAAGCAGATCCTTGAATGCTTTTAAGGCAAATTGAACTGCCAGCATCTCCTTCATATTGATATGCAAGTGAAGCAACTCCGGGGCCAAAGGTCTTGAATCCATTTTCCTTTGAAATGAGCACCCCAGGCTGACTCCGGGCGTCTGTCGTTAATATCTGACTTGCCTCTGGTTGGGTCACAGAGAGTCCCTTGTTTAGGTGACATTCCTGAGCCCACCACACAAATTCCTTTTGGATGCAAGGAAGAATCCGAATGACAGTGTCCAAATCGTGGCTGTGTTGAGTCCAAACGCTTTTGAGATACCATTGTAGCTTCCTCATATGCAGTTTGGCATTGGGAAGTACTAGAATGCAAGATGCCATGAACCCCAAGGCTTGAAGGACTGTCCTTGCAGTCAGCCTGGACAGGACTGATAGCTGTTGGAAGTACTGGTGAAGATTTCTTTGTTTGTCCGGGGTAAGAAATGCCATCTGAGTCGCTGTATTCAGACTCACACCCAGAAAACACATCTCTCGTGAGGGTACTAGACTGGACTTTATTTTGTTCACAGAATACCCCAGGCATCTGAAAACTGTCATCACACACTGCAGATGTCGAAGTAGTTCGTGCTTGTCTTGAGCCAGTATCAAACAATCGTCCAGATAAGGATAAATCTGAATTCCCGTAGTCTGAGAAAAGCTATTACTGGAGCCAGGACTTTCGTGAATACCCTGCGCAGTAGACAAGCCAAAGGGCAATGCAGAGAACTGATAATGCAAATTCCCAGTCCGAAACCTCAGGAATTTTCTGCAACTGGGCCTGATAGGAATGTGGAGATAGGCCTCCTTGAGATCCAAAGTCACCATCCAGTGATCCCTGCCCAGCATAGGCAACAGCTGTTGCAGTGTTAACATCTTGAATTTCGGAATTTCTAGAAAGGTGTTTAGAATGGATAAATCCAGAATGGGCCTCCAAGTATTGCCCTTCTTTGGCACTAAGAAAAGACGGGAATAAAACCCTGTGCCCCTTTCCGCAGAAGGAACTTCCTGTATTGCTCCCAACTGGAGCAGAGAAGAAACCTGTGCCTGTGCTTCCAATTTTGCTGATGAGGCACATCCAGCATACCTTTGAAGAGCGGGAAAGTGTGAAAATAAAATTTGTAGCCTCGAGTTACAATGTCCAACACCCATTTGTCCTGGGTAACCAAATGCCAATCCCCATTGAAAAGTCCCAGTTTTCCAGAGGAGCTGCCAGCAAAGCAGAGTCCGGCAGCCGAAGACACAGGTCATTGGGTCTGCTTCCGAAAGGACTGACCCTTGCCCTCCCCAGCAGAAGGGGTAGAGGAACTGAAAGACCTAGAAGTAACAGGGCCCTGAAAGGAAGCCCTACCTCTACCATGCCTCGACTTGCCTCTAGAATGAAAATCAAGAGGAAAAGACCATCCCTTAGCAGGCCAATTCCTATTGAACTTAGGAGGCTGAACCTGTAAAATTCCTTAACTGTCTGCATAGATTTAGCTTTTTCCTCCATTTTTTTCAAAACTAATTCCACAGGAGGGCCAAAAAGAACATCAGACTGCAAAGGAGCATCCATAATACGAGCTTTAACATGCTCCGACAAGGACTGACCTTTAAGCCAGGCATGTCTGCGAACAACAGAACTAGTAGCAGCCACCCTGGAAGAAGCTTGTAAAGCATCAAAACCACACTGCAGAGAATGCTTCCCAACCTGGTCTGAAGCATGCACTAAATCCTGAAGCTCCTTACAGTCAATACCTTCAGCCAAAGCATCCACTTTACATTTCAATTGACTTAACAAAAAATTCTGATACTTGAGCATATGAAACTGACAATTCAAAGCCCTCATAGCCAAAGTAGAAGAGGTATACAGTTTTTTACCCCACCTATCCAGGGCCCTAGCATCTTTGTCCAGAGGAACTGGATTCTTAACCACAGAGGCCTTAACGCCCTTGGGGCCTTGAGAAATAGTTTCAGGATCAGCTCTAGGGCTCTTAAACAAGTACTTGTGAGCTTCGAACCCTGTAGTATCTATCTGGTTTAACAGGGGCAGGAGGCAGAGAATCTGGGTTAAGGGCAGCCTCAGAAAACACATCCTGAACAACATCCAGTACAGGAGGAATAGCCAAGGGCCTGTGCTGAGGCAAAAACAAAATTCTCTCAGCCTTTTACGAGAATCAGAATAATCCTGGCCCTCCCATTTGAAATGTTCCCTCATGGAATGCAAAGTTTCAGAGAAAGAAAAATCTTCTGGAGGGGCGCAGAGGAGAAGCATCCTCAGCTTCGAATCAGAATAGGGAGGAAATCCTGAAGGTCTTCCACAGAGGAATCTGACTCAATGGAAGACTGAACCAAATCCTCCAACTCTGTCTCTACCCTGGGCCTCTTCTGAGGGGGAGGCATGGAACCCCTAATTAAAGTAATCAAATCTTCAGCCATCTTCAACATGTGCTTCCTAGGAGCTGGACCCTGGGAAAAGCACCATGGCAGATTTAGACTTAGAATGGCCTCTGCCTAGAGAAGGAGGAGGCTTAACCACCCTACGAGGGGAGGGAGCCACAGACAACAGAGGAGCACCCTCAACCTGGCCTAACAAAGGAGAAGCCACCCCCTGTAGTAACAAAGGCTCCCTTGACACTCAGGCACACTGTCAGAAAGAGCCACTGAAGCAGCCAGTGGTTCTACAGGACTGACGTCGAGCGGACGCCTCATCCTGCTTGGACCGCAAAGACTTTTCTTTGCGCTTCTTAGAAGAGCCAGTCGTCGGAGAATCCGACGGCATGTTGTAATTACAACGTTTACCAAACACAAGCCTAGCACAGTCCAACCGACGTTTAATAGTACGCTTATTAAAAGTAGCACAAAAGCGACACCCAACAACGTCGTGCTCAGGCCCTAAACAAGGAATGCAGAGTGAATGGTAATCCCTATGAGGAATCTGTTTCCCACAAGAAATACAGTTATTAACTTTGTCTGACATCCGACAATACTGAGACAAGAAAAAGACAAAAAATAAAATGTCCCCAATGGGGTACTTAGCCCAACTTGGTCTCCGGTCTGAAACTCGAAAATCGACAATTCCAGAACGCCGAACGGCACTTGCAAATTCTGCTTCTGCTCAGGACCATGCGGCAAGAAAGACTGAAGTTATGGTGTCGGTCATGCGCATTTATACTGACACCACGTCAGTCTCGGGCGCCATGACCGACGCCATATCTAGCCCTTTGGTATTCGGGCCGATGGAGGGCAGCGGAGTACCCATTAGTCAGGACTGCAGCAATGGGAGACGACGAACATCGTACTGTTACAACGGATTTGATTTTAGTCTGATATACCCCAAGCCGGCTAGGTAACATGCTGGAAGTAAAACTGTTAGTATATGTTCCATTTTTCTGATGAGATGTTCCATTTTTTGTTTTGGAAATGGGAGCTTGAGAGAAAGCCATGTGCATTTCTGACGTTTTTCTTTTTCAAATTTATTTTTCGACAGTACTTTTTTATGTAGTCACACAGTGTGTAGCTGGTAGTTTTGTTTGTGAAAAAAGATAAGCCAAAACGGTAAAAAAAATGTAAATAGGGAATAAAATGGAACCCGGGACATGAAACTGAAGTGTATTAACCCACCAGATGTGCAGTAGCAAGCCCCTCCCAAACCCCGCCTGCGAGCATGTTGACTACTCCGCCCACCGCTTGATTAAAACACAAGGTAATGTAGACCTTGTGTAGTATACGCGTATTAAAACATAAGCAAATAGCAGGTAATTGCACAAAAAAGATTAAATTATAACCTAAAAACAGATGCAAATGCTGTCAAAGCAAACTTTTTTAATCCGCTTCATTAAAACACAAGGTAATATAGACCTCATACATTATACGTGTATAAAAACATGAGGAAATAACCAGTAATTGCACAAAAAAAATTACATTAAACATAAAAACGCAGATGCGATTGCTGTCAAATCAAAGCATTTTTTATTCCGCAAATCGGGACAAAAGTACAAAGACAAGTACTGTTTGTACACAAGGGAGCCCGCAGGATTTTTTGCAGGGGGGAGCAAACCCAGAGCCCCACCCACATAGCTCACCCCGCCCCCTGCCAACACAGCCCCGCCCAAGTCCACCCACCCCCACGCCCCGCCCACACAGCCATTCCAGTGTCCCATTACTTGGCTAGTTCTCCCCATTTACTGTAGACACTGTTCAAATCTGTGTGCATACTGTGTTATGCTTTAGTTCTACAATGATTACAGGCAGTTGGATTTAATTTACAACTTTTATTTCAAACATTATAGCCCAAACACTGAGACATTTACTAAACCTAAACAAAGCAATAGTCTTACAATGGAAACAGACTTGGCATTAAAGCTTCTCTACTTTTGAAACTCACATTCAATGAAACGGCATTGAAACCCACATTCAAAGAAAATGCATCTGGCCAGTGGCAGGTTATTTACCTTTAAAGTGTTTTCAAGCAATAGGCTCCTTGCACACCGTTAGGGCCATGCAAAAGTTATTTGATTTACCTGATTGTATTAATTATAATATATAATTGAATCATATCCCTTGTATTATACAGCAACACTTGTTTGAGTGTTGCTGCCGAAGTAAAAGTAATCTGAATAATTCCACATTAAAGATATCTGAAACTAATGAAGATGTTGTTGCTAGAAAACTGTATATTTCAGTGTTTCATCTACAAATTCAGTGCCTGCTGCCGTCAAAGAATAAATTGCCTATGTTAAATTAAAAAAATGGCAAGCTGGTATATTGCAATAGAAAATGGATGACAAGCTGAAAAACAGGTTCATAGTTATTAGGCATCTCATCCAAAGGAGGACATCCTGAGGACTGCAGCATACAAATGTATATGCTGTAGGAATAGAACCTCAAGCCTTTAAATTAAGATGCAAGTATTCAACTTGTGGTGCTACTAACATAGCTTTAAAACTTTATACCACAATAGAGATACCATTTGCTAAACAAAATGGTTGCACATTGTAAATAGACTTGGCATGAGCAGCAGTGAACTTCGCTTCCCTTAAAACTCACAGTTTCTTGAAAATGCACTTGAAAATTCCACCTGCTAACTCTAACTTGGGCATTTCACTTTCTCTCTCTCTTACAAAGATACCACACCCCTCAAGGCCTCACCCTTAGTGCAAGAAATCTTGACAAAGCCTAAAATAAATAGGGGCAGATTATAAATATGGCTCAGAAAATTGCAAGAGTAACAGGATTTGTGTTAGTATGCATTTTTCTAAATGACATGACATATAAAACTGAAATGTCTCATTATTTAGCAACTTCAATCCTTTTTAAGAGGAATATGGGGCAATAATCTGGACAGCTGAGGGGTATGCTACCTCCCTCTTATACACACACCAAATAATTCTGGTCAGACTTTAATTAGTTCTGGGAAGGTTATACTGAACGGCACCGTGCTTGATCTGAAGTGGGTGAAATCCTGGTAGCTAGTGATTGCAGCTCAGCAATGTGGAGCATTAAAGCATTTTTAGCAGAGCATTGTTTCATCACTACCTATTGTGTTTGCACATAAGCTGTAGTTATTTCAAACATTTGCCTTTTTTGATTACTACAGAGTACATTTACCCACCAGAGCTATTGTGTTTTGACTTCATTGTGGAGCTAGTTGTTGTAGGGCTTGGCTTTTAGTAAGGTAGCAATGCTTATTTACCATATACCATTAAAGCCACCCAACTACAAGTGTACTAACACACAGACACTGCTATAAGACACTGGTCTCCAATAAAATGTAATGAGCTTCTGAAAATACTGTAATCCTGTCCTTTTATTACAAATACTGTCATATGCATTTCAATACCCAAGGCTTATACATTATCTAGCTATGTAAATATTCTCTGCATGGCAACAACGAAAAGGCTTTCAATGCTGGCAATTCTTTAACAATATGCTTACTAAAGCTTACTTGCATCTTACAATGTCCAACAAGCTTACTAAAGCTTACTTGCATCTTACAATCTCTGACAAGCTTACCTGATGTTCATTAAACCATGGCTACTTAAACAGAGCAACAAGACACTGTGATAGCATGCAGTTCCTGAATAATAAGAAGCATAAATCAACAGTATAAAAATCTGATAGAAAACCAGAACATTTTGCAAAATCAAGGACAGATGAAAAGCCACGGTCATATTTGTGATCTACCTTGGATGGGGAATACTCTGCACACTTACTGCATAACTGCTTCTTGCCTTCCTTGGACACATCCTGAGCCACTACAATGGGGGCTGGGGTGCAATAAGTATGTCATAATTTGAAATGTCTCTGGCTGACAGTGATGGCTCTGACACTCCTACCTCTCAACTTCAGAGCAAGAAATCTGGACAAAGCCATACATAGAACTAGAAGTGGGACACAGGCCCAAAAATAAGGCCAATTTTTAAATATTGCTCTTATTAACTTAATAGAACAGGTAGATCTTGCATTAGTACACATTTTCTGAAGGGTATAAAATCTGAAACTCAAATGTCTGCCATTATTTTCTAACTTCAATCTTTAATGACTTGCCACTAATTTGCCAGAAACCACAATTTTATGAAAAACAGACCAAAATGTGATGCAAAATACCTGTCAAAAAGGGACACCTTTTTAATATTAACAGTTAACTTGAAGCAGCTAACAAAATAAGAGCATCCACATGCATTTCTGAAATAAATGTAATCTATAACTGATCATTACAGTTATAATTGTAAACCCTCCACATTTTCTTCCAAAATTGCCATTTTGGAGGAGAGATTATTAGGGAGAGCAACATTTTGAGCCAGAATTGGGGACAATTGAGATGTTTGGATATTCCTAATCTACAAAGTGATTTGCATGTACCTCTCAACCTCTTAATGCAGGAAATCTGAACAAGGCCAAATATATTGGGGAACATACAAACACTACTAAAAATTGCTCTTGTATAAACTTAGACAGTCTTGCATTAGCATGCATTTTTCTGAAGGTTATGACATCTGAAACTCAATGTCTGTCATTTAATGGCTTCATTCCTAAATGATTTGCTAGAAAACCACAAATTTTATGAGGAACAAACCAAAAATAAGCAGCAAATATCTATTAATTCTGCAAAGATATGGACAACTGAGAGGTATAGTTCAACCGGGGCTGTCTGAGTTTGCTACCCCCCCCTCACAAAATCATGGTCAAATGGAGCCTCCCCCCCTGCAGCCATTCCAATGTCCCATTCCTTGGTTATTTTGCCCCATTTACCATAAACACTAATGTGCATACTGCTTTACTTCTGCGATGATTTAGGATTTCATTTGAAAGTTTTATTTTGCATTTTACAGCACAAACCCTAATACATATCTGTTAAAGCAATGCAGTCTCAATGAAAAAAGACTAACATTAAAACTTCTCTGCCCTTGAAACTCACATGCATTGAAACAGCACTGAAACCCACTTTGAGAAAATACATTTTGCCAATTGCAAATATTAACTCTGGGCTGTCTTCAAAATCATAGGCCCTCGAACATAACATACACATGCTCTTTGATACACCTTCCTGACTGTATTACATTATATTCCTTGTACAATACAGTACAGTTGTTAAAGGGCATTTTAAATTTATTGTTTTGAAAATTTTTCCAGTAAACAAAGAAACAAAAGCATCCACCAATGACAAAATTGCCCAATTCAGAACATTTCCATCATAAAAGTCTACTCAAGTCCACCAGTATCAGTAAAAAATACACAATCTCTGTAGTAAAATCCACACTGAAGAAATTTGTAACTAATAGAGGTTGCTGCTAGCAAACACTTTATATGTCATTGTTTAATCTACAAATAAAGTGCCTGTTACCCTTGAAGAATAAATTGCCTTTGTTGCATGCAGTAAAAAAATGAAAAGCTAGTAATACCGCAATAGAGAATGGATAGCAAACTGTTAACAGGTTCATAGTTACTAGGTATCTTTGCCAAAAGGACTGCAGCATCCACCCCCTTTACAACACAATACAGCATCAGCAATGCATTTACCTACTGTGGGAGTAGAACCCACAGCCTTCATCATCTAAAGCAAGTACACTATCTGTTGTGCTATTAACAATGCAAGCAGACTAAACATAAGCAGCACTAAACTTTTGCTCCCCTGCAGCTCTCAGCTCCTTGTAAAATCTACTCGACACTCAGCTGTATCTCTGAACTTTGCAGCACAAGAAATCTGGAAAAAGCTGAAATTTATTGGGGGGGGGGCAAAAGGCCAAAAACCAGGGACACATTTTAAACATTGCTTGTATAATGTTTGAAAGTTGCTAGAATAAAATGCTGCATTACCACCATACATTTCACTGCCACGTCTTGAACCCAGGGGACCCCGTGCAAAACAGTCAAAGCAACATACCACTATGCCAAATCAGCTGTTTTGTGAAAGAGGAAGACTGAAACTTTACCATTTAGTGAATTCAGTTCTCACCATAGCACAGCTGTCAACCTCTTAGCACAAAAGACCTGAACAAAGCCAATAATGGGTGACTACAACCACCAAACATTCAGTGAATTCAGTTCTCACCATAGCTCTCAACCTCTTAGCAAATAACACCCGGACAAAGCCAGTAATGAGAGAATATAGCCCCCAAACATTTTCAGTGAAATCAGTTCTTAACATAGCTCTCAACATTAGCAAAAAACCTGGATGAAGCCAATAAATACCTGGATAAAGCCAATAAATACCTGAACAAAGCCAATACTGGGTGAATACAGCCCCCAAACATATTCAGTGAATTCAATTCTTACCATAACTCTCAACCCTAGCACAAAACCTGGATGAAGTCAATAATGGGGGGAATACAGTCCCAAACACAGGGATACATTTCAAATATCCATCTTGTACACTTAGAAAATTGCTAGAATAAAAGCTTGCTTTTGTTACCATACACTTTCTGAAGAATATGAAGTCCGATATTGAAATCTGTCCATTTTTTTAACATTTATTAACCAGGAAAGTCTGACTTTGAAAAAAAAATGTCAATTTTTTTAGCAGAGGCCCGAGGAGAAACACTCCAGGCAGCCAAGAATAAAACCAGATAACATTTAGCTGTCAGGCAACAAGGACACAAATGCAGAAACCACAGATTTTATGAGGAACAGAAAAAGTATGAGGGAAAATCCTGCAATATTTTTACAAATGGTGGTGGGTAGGGAATTCAGGCTCTTGCCACTTGGGCCCAAGGTACAGGGTTCAAGCCTTATTCTCTACCTACCACCATGTACACTGGGGGCATTTCACACACACACACACACACAAACCTGTCCTCTGCCCTAACTGCCAGACTGTATACGGTTACAGGTTTGTTATCAGGATTCACTTGGAAAGCTTCCATAAATAGCTTTTGGGAGGGTGACTTAACCTTTGACCCTCATGATCTGTATAGTGATTAAGGTACTTTTCCGTTATCAGGGCAACACTTTAAATGCGGTTGCTGAGCTCCAAATTCAATGTCAAACCATGTATTTTTTATGTTAATCTTAACAGATGTGTATAAAATATAGAAGTTACAGCTTCTTTTTTTTAAATATTATCCATTTAAGTATTTTACACATTGATGTTAAGATTAACATAAAAATACATGGTTTGACACTGGATTCGGAGCTCAGCAACCTCAGTTAAAGTGTTTGCTGAATAGTTAAAAAAAACAAATGAATGTTGTCAATGAGATGCAAAAATATATAGTACTAAATCATCACTAACTTAATGATATACATCAGGAAATTAACTTCTTCCAATTGGGTTCTTTCCTAATAATTGAAAACAGCTTATTCATGTTGTCAAGTAAACACTTACTTTGTACTCTCTGCTACTTTACAAAAAATGCGTTCTCAAGTAACAGCAATAGTGACGGATAAGTATAGGTAGTTTGGAAGGGCTTTTTTTTCCCATTCTGTACAAAGCACATCTTCGTTTTTCATTTTTTAAATAACTGAGAACAGACATCCTGTAGTTGTATTTACAAAGGCATCAGAGTCTAGCACACACACACACACACACACACACACACACACACACACACCTCTACCTGAACGTGTCCCATCTTCCGTTCCCGCTTACTATTCCGTTTCAGGTCCCATCTTCCGTTCCCACTCGAATAATCCATCTGAGTCCCCGCTCTCAAACTCCTCTACCTGAAAGCGTCCCATCTTCCGTTCCCGCTCGAATCATCCGTCTAAGTTCCCGCTCTCAAACTTCTAAATATGAGCATGAGCGACAGCGATGATGTCAGCATGCCCGCCCGCGACTGGACTGTTAGCACAGACTTCTTAAAGAAGAATGCACTATCTTCTTAAAGAAGAACGCACAACGCACATAAAAAAAAAAAAAACTTTTTTTGAAATGATCTAGTCAGCCAATTCCAGGGGGTTGCAAGTGCACCCCCTTGCACCTGCCTGTGGGCGCCCTTGTTTGTACAGTTACATGTGCACTTAGGCTAAAAACAGACACCACATTACAGTATAGTATTTGATGATTAAGTATTAGTATTAAATTGTATCTTTTCTCTGAGAAAAACAGTTGTATGAGTAAACAACTGGCCCTGCTCCCACACACAATCGCAGTCTTATCTCCCTGTAGACTGCTGTACTGATATCCATCTGTCTACCATCATCTGCCTGCATTTGTTCCAGTTTAAACTAAATTAATAAAACAAGTAAATAAAGTAATAGACAACTGTGAGATGTTCAGACTATTTTTTCAGACCAGACGCACAAAGCGAAACGTATAGTCTGGCGTTTTTGAATAAAAGGAATGAAAACATTTTAAGGAAAGCCTCCTATATTACTTGCGCTTATTTGACCTGTTTACCATTTAAAATTTGCACTTATTCGACCGTTACATTTGCATTGCGTGTCAATCACGGCACATTGCCGTTGTTAATACCCGCCCTCCGGCATGTCAATCACGGAGGGCACGCCCATTCCGAACTATGAGGTGGGTTAAAATGCACTTCAATTTCGCCAAATGTTTGTTTAATTATTGACATCTGTTGAGCGGGAAAGTCCACTGGGTCAGTAACCCTTTTTCAGTGGAGGCCCGGGGAGAAAAGTTCCACAAATAATTACAAATTTAACAAATATAGTACAGTAAAAGTTGCGCATGCTACAGGACAGTTCAACTTTTGAGTTAAGAAAGTATTTTGCGCAGTGTAAGACAGAGAAGTTACCTAAAAGTGCAGAGACATATTGTAGTAGATTAAGGCTTGCACTTGTTATACATGAAAGTAACTACTATTCAAATTTTTATTTATTTTATATTTTAACCAGATCAGCAAAAGCTACTATTCCCCGGACAGACCTTGTTAAATAAAAAATAAGAATTCAATATACAGGAGGTTCAGATTCAAAAGTTTACTAGTGTACACCAGGAGGCAAAAAACCATACAAGTACAGAATTTTGTCTGACATGATGCAGGAAGTACAGAATATTTTATAGTGTTTGCATTCAAGTTATGCCCACCTTACTGACGTGGTTAGTCACAAGGCATCTACATCACTTTTACTAACAGTATTCTATTCATCTAATAATGCTGATGCAGTACATTTATAAAAACTTTTCCTTTAGATACAATACGGCCTTTCTATCCAGCTGGCCAGTCATAATGTCTTTCTGTAAAGTTACTTCTTAAAGGTCTCATATCAGTTCGAATACAATAGCAGATTCAGACTTTAAATTCACCTCTTTGTTCACTGTTTCACTTTCCCACCAGCTGTGTTCTTATCTTACAGGGACAAATTACTACATCAGGAAAGGAAGATTCAAGGACAAGTTATCTTATCAGGAAGAAACGGAAGATTTGCACATTTTAATTTCCTGACTCAGCAGATAATCACTTATGAAAAGCATAACATTAAGCTTGCTGAGCTGGCAGCTGCCAGGGTCAGGGGTCAAAGCACACTGCAGTTTCAGAAGCTACTTGCATTTACACATGAATTTATCCCTTCTGTTATATGATTAATAGAATAAAATGCATTATAAATTACCTTGCTTTTAAACTAGCATTTCACATATATTTAAATACATATTTTTCTAACATTTTCCCCCTATTAATACTTTTTATTCTATTTTGAAGTATGCATAGTGTCATTTCATCTCCTAGCCTTTCCCACTCAGGATTTTCAGCTAGGTGAGTCATTTAATCTATACTTCAGAAAAAGCGTCATCTGAAATCAATCTTTCAATTTCAATATCTTGGTAGAAAGTTTCAGTAACAGATACATCAACAAAATCTTTGATTAATCTTTTCATGCAGGGAATTCCACAGCAAACACATGCTCCTATTAGGAGTATACCCACACAAATAGCAATTAGAATGTTCATTAGGATGGAACCCCACCCCCCAAACAGATTCTGGAAGAAGTCCGTCAGTGGGTTTGGGCCTGGTTCAGTCATGGCTGATACTTGCTGAATTACCTCTAGGTGATTATTTATCTCATGGCGATTGTCAGGGATGAAAGCACAGCATTCTTCTTTAATAAGCGCGCATGTACCACCTCTCGCCGCTAGGGTGAAGTCAAGAGCCATCCGATTTTGTAGCACAACAGTTCTCATTGCATTCAGTTCATCAGTCACCAATTCTAGGGTGGAAAAAGTTGCATTACTCATTACTTTGAGAAGTTTCGACAACTTCCTCAGCTCCCAGATCGATTTGACTGCTCCATAGGCTGGTAGTATTCCTGCCCAGGATATAACACTGTCACCCAAGTCCATATAAGTCAATTCACTTTTGTCTTTTACTGAATTATGGTCTTTCCAACCAGCTTTGATCTTCCCAACTGGATTCACAGATTTCTTAACTGGACCTTCAGATTTTCGAGCTGTTTCCCTTACGTTTCGTATCTTACCCAAAGGTAATTCTGCAGTATGTCTTATTGCTGGAACCAGATAACCCAAAAAACAACTGCCGGACCAATTCTCAGGTAACCATTTATATGCCTTTTTCCCACAAATAAAATGTTTTCTACTTTAGTACTAATACGCATCAGCCCTGCATGAAACATTTTCTGATCTATAACTGACAATTGTTTAAACAAAACAGGGTTTTGTTGTACTTCATTCAATGTTGTTTTCATTGTGCTCAAATATGAATCATAGTTAGTATTACAAACAGTACCTCCACTTTTAACTTCAATGTAACACTTGTAGGATATCGTAATATTACAATTATTCCATCCTACTTGGAGGGTATCATTTTTAAAAAAGCACACAATTCCCTTTTGTGTAACAGGTAAAAATAATGCTATTTTGTCTTGTGATCTCACAGTTCCTGTGTCGAAAAGTAAATTCTCCCAAGTCTCATTTATCCCCAAAGGGACAGCGGACATTATCAGTCTTCCATATGCTGTTGGTATAGCTGTACAAACCCAGCAATTTGAAATGTTCATAGTCTCTGCATACACATGTTTCATGGCCAGGTATGTGTTAAAATTTGGATGCCAGTCTATAGATGTTTCATCACGCCTTCCCACTTTCACTTGTGTGGTTGTGTGTAGGATGAACCACAGCAAGAGAAAAATTGTCACAATTACAGTTAATAAATGTACACACAACAAAATGATTATGCAACATCTCTGGGGTTGATCTAAACTTCTATTCACTTTGCTTTTGGCCATCTCGGTCTGGTTGTGTATCAGTCTCAAAGTTTTTATCAAGTTGAAAGTTCTTTACCAGTTTACAATGCGTTAAATGAACCCAGGACGTCCTCTCAGCTACTCTGACTGCAGTAGGCGTTGCCAACAGAACCTGGTATGGACCTTCCCACTTTGGACTCACCCAGTTTTTCCTTTTCGTCACTTTTAGCCAGACCCACGACCCTGGGGCCAAGACTGCTTCCACCGGTCTGGTCTGTTCCTTATCTGAAAAAGAGTTAAACTGCAAAACAGATTTATTCCTTAACAATTTTTTCATATATTCTGCTAACGAACTGTCAGCCTCCTGCTCTGCAGGCATGAGAGCTTTCCACTGAGGCACATAATATGCACTCCCAAAAACCATTTCAAAGGGAGTCAAACCCTTTACATTTGGAACCGTTGTCATACTCAGCAGTGCTAAAGGCAGACAGTATATCCAATTCTTTTGGGTCTCCTCTACTAGCTTCCTAAGCTTACTTTTTAGGGTACCGTTGTACCTTTCCACCAGTCCTGCTGACTGTGGGTGGTAGGCACAATGGTTCTTTAAGGAGATACCAAAAAATCTCCCAAGCTGGTGAATCGTCTGATTCACAAAATGTGTGCCATTGTCACTATAAATCCTCTCCGGAATGCCAAATCTAGGGATTACTTCTTTTATCAGGGCTTTTTCCACTGTTGCTGCATCCGGGGTTTTGGTTGGAAAAGCTTCTACCCATTTAGAAAACATGTCTACAATAACTAAACAAAACTTCTTCCCTTCACATTTATTCAATTCTATGAAATCCATACAAATAGTATGGAATGGGTATGGTGGTATAGGAAAACTTCCTTGCTCGGTTTTAAATGCTCCTTGTGCATGGTGCTTGTTACAAGTATGACAAGCTGCATAAATTTTTTTTTGTGTAGTTTATGTATCCATATGTTTGGAATATTTGATTTACTAACTGTACCATCCCCCCTGTTGAGACATGGCACTGCCCATGGCTCAACAAAGATGCATATCTAAATAAATTAGACGGCAATATCAGTTTTCTTTCTTTGGAAATGTACAGTCCATTCTCAAAAATTGCACCTCGTTTTACCCATTTTTGTTTTTCTGCTTTTGTAGTAAGTGTCTGCATTGTTTTTAACATGTCTAAATCTAAAATCTCAGAGGGTTGTAATTCCTCATTTAAAAGTAAAGTTTCTGAGTCTGAGGCTGCTTGCTTTGCAGCTGCATCAGCTCGTGCATTACCTTTTGAAATCTTATCCTGTTGTTTTGTATGAGCTACACATTTACAAATAGCTACTTTGGTAGGTAACTGAATAGATTCTAATAGCTCCAAAATAAATTGTGCATGATTAATAGGTTTTCCACTGGATGTAATCATTCCTCTATTTTTCCATTGTTGTGCAAATACATGTACTGTAGAAAAAGCATACTGACTGTCAGTATATATGTTTACACACTTGTTTTTTGCTAAAGTACATGCTCTCGTCAAAGCTATCAACTCTGCTGCTTGTGCAGATAAGTTGTGTGGTAAGGATTGAGCTTCTAAAATTTCAGTGTCTGTAACTACTGCATATCCCACCAGATTCTTCCCTGTAGGACCCCTTCTGCATGAGCCGTCCACGTAATATGTCACCTCAGCATTATCCAAGGGCATATCTGTAAGATCTTGTCTAGGTAAAGCTAACTGTTCAATTTCCTGCAGGCAGCTGTGTGGTGTGCCCTCCGCAGGAGTTGGAAGTAATGTTGATGGATTCAATGTCGTACATCGTTCAATTGTCATATGAGGTTGGCTCAGCAGTATAGTCATACATGAAAGATGTCTAGCAGGAGAAAGGTATGCCATTTTCTCTTGTAGTAAAATTATTGTAACTGCATGAGGCACTCTCAATGTGAGAGGGTGAAATAACACCACTGAGGCCGAAGCCTGTACTGCCATTGCGGCTGCAACTACTGCTTGTACACAGTGAGGCAAAGATCATGCCACTGGGTCTAACTGTGATGAATAGTAAGCTATGGGGCGTTGCTTGTCCCCATGTTGTTGCGTCAATACTGACGTCATGTACCCTTGCTTACAATCTACGGTCTGAAAAAAATGTTTGTGATAATTTGGAAGTCCTAAAACTAATGAAGAAGCTATCAACTGCTTCAACCTGCAGAAAGCCGTTTCTGCTTCTGTTGTCCATTGTAAAATATCTTGTGCTGCCATTGGTGTCTTATATATCAAATCAGTCAGTGAAGCAGATTCTAAAGCATAATTTGGTATCCAGCTCCGACAAAAATTAGTTGTACCTAAGAAAGACATCATTTCTTTCTTGGTTGTTGGTTTGGGTGCTTGCAAAATTGCTGTTTTTCTTTCCTCATCTAGTATTCTACCTTCATTGGATATTACATATCCCAAGTATCTAACTTGTTTTCTCCAAAGTTGTAACTTACTTTTGTTTACTTTGTGTCCTTGTATTGCTAAAAATTTCAATAATGCTACAGTATCCTCCCTGCACTGCTGCTGGGTGGGGGCTGCTAGCAAGATGTCATCTACATAAAGTAGAATTTGACTACCTCCCGGTGGGGTAAACTCTGCCAGGTTGCTAGCCATTTCTTGTGCAAATATTGTTGGGCTCTCACAATATCCCTGTGGTAGTCAAGTATATGTATACCTTTTACCCTGAAATGTAAATGCAAACCAATATTGACTATCAGGATGTATAGATATTGAAAAGAAAGCATTGCTAATATCTACCACAGAGAAATACTTCTGTTGCGGTTCTAAATCATTTAACAAGGTATGTGGGTCTGGCACCGTAGATGCTCTAAGTATTACTGCATTATTTACAGCTTGTAAATCTTGTACCATCCGCCATTCCCCGTTTGCTTTTTTAACAGGAAATAGGGGTGTATTACATGGTGAATCAGGAGATTCTACAAGTACTCCTTCTTTGAGTAATGCTGCTATTATAGGCTTAATTCCTATTTCTGCATCCTTTCTCAAAGGGTATTGTCTTTTCTGGGGTCTAAAAGCTGACTTTGGGGTAATTGTAACTGGTCCTGCTGTTCGAATAAGTCCTACATCTGACTTGCCTGTTGACCACAGAGTTGTTGGAATTTCACACAAGGCCTTTTCTTCTTCTTCTAATAAAAATGCTAATCAGCTGTCCTCGCTAGATTGCAAGTATACAGCTGGATGTGTCTGTGTCAACCAATTCAGTTTTTGTTTTTGTATCCCTTGTCCTGACAGTTCTAAATCAGTCTGTTTCTCCCATCTTGTTACTTTTTCTCCTAAGTCTGCCCATTTAACACTTTTGTTCTTTGTCAGGCTGACATGTGGCAACCGATTTGATCTATACAATGCAAGGAATTCTTGAGGTAATGAACAGCTAACTACACTGTTCCCTCTGTATCCCAGTACAAAGTCGCAAAACCAATCTAGTTGCACGATTTCTAAACAGTTCTTGCTCATACTCTCTATCAGGTCCTGGTGTAGTACAGTAGTATAGAGTACAGTGTAACAAATGCTGTTGATCAGTGTCAAGGGAGGGGGCTTTACTGATGGCTATGTTCATCAGTTCCTCGGTCACTGCCCCTGGACCAGTCGTGACTAGGTCCTGGCTGTACCAATAAAAGGTTTCACCCTCCGATCGCACTACAAAGGTATCCATTTGTCTCTGTGCCTCCATACCTTGTACAGTTGGAACTACTGCTATGCCAAATATCTGCATAAGGTCCCTGCCCAATAGGTTTACTGGACACTTTGCAGAAACAACTACTTTACTTCTCTGGGTCATACCTGAAACAGGGTCAGTTATTGCTATATCATGGGAGAGTGGCTCCCTGTATAGCTGTCCGTTTGCTGCTTTTACTAATATATAATCAGGTGATTTGGAATGTTCTGGTAACTTGGAGGGGTGTATCAAAGTCCGTGATGCTCCTGAGTCACACAGGAATTTGACTTCCCTTCCCTCCACCAGAAGTGTCACTTCTGGTTTTGTATCTGCTAGGTAGAGCTCCAGGCTTAACAATGCTAAATCTAAAATTTCATTTCCATTTTCGTCTAAGTCAATTTGTACTTCCTCTACTCCTTCTACTACATTGGCATTTGTCTTTTCTATTCTAGCTGTTACTGGTGATTCCTGACTTTCATATGATGTATCCTCACTATCATATAGTCAGTCCTCATCCCCTTTATCTTCCGTCATTGCTTTCTTATTTTGTTTACAGTCCCTAGCTAGATGCCCTTTCTTTCCGCACTTGAAGCATTCACCTCTCTTTTTCCTCTCTTCAAAATCTTCTGATCGTTTGTCAGACTGCTTGTTTCCCTGGGCATTCTTCTTGCCCTTTTTACCTGACTGCAATACAAATACTTCAGCTTCGTCTTCAGCAGTGAAGACTTGCGCCTTCTTTTTCTTTTTACTATTAAAATGTCTCTCAGCATGTCTAGCGTATTCGAGTAAGGCTTGTACCCTCCCTGTTCGATGATCTATCATATGCTTCGTAATGAAGCTACTAATAGGTGCAATGCAACCTTTCAAAAATGCATTTTTTAATTGTTGTTCATATGGGGAATCAGTTGTTTGGTTCTCAGGAACCGACATACCAATATGATTATTAAAGCATTCTAATAATCTAACATAATATCCATCTATTGTCTCATTTTCCTGTTGTATGCATTGATTAATGCAAGTCCAGTCTGCTCTAGGTTTCCATTTCTCAGAGATTCTGTCTGTCAGACCTTTCACTCTGTTGTCTAACTCTGAGTCACTATGTGGGAGTGGCCTAAGTTCTGCATTACGAGGATTCCAGGTGCCACAAATCATGTGCCAATCTGGACCTATAATTTGTCTTACTACTTTTTCTACTTCTTCCCCATTCAAGTGGTAACTTAACCTCATGCCTTGTAAATCTTCTAAAAATTTCATAAAATTAACTTTCGGATGGGGGATTCCCTCAGTAGCCTTCCGGATATCTTCCGGTGTCCATGGTCTATATACTAAGAGTGTTGGATCCTGCCCTTCCTGTCCTGCCTGAGGATTTGGAACTTCTATAAGTGGGCATATTTCTTCCTCACTCTCATCCTGTAGATTTCTCTCTATCTGGTATAATTCTGTGTCCCTATGTGTTTTACGTGTTCGGGACCTAGTCTCAATAGGATCTCTAACAAATGGTTGTGGTCTTACTGAAACCTCAGGATAACGTGGAGGCGGACCAGCCTGTCCACTCGCTTCATATCCTGAAAAGGGTAAGGGAGGGGGCAAGGGAGGAGGAGGAGGCGCTGTAGCTATTACCAAGTTATTATCCTCTTTGTCTAAAAATAATGTTTTTGAATTTTTAAGCTTCTGTTCCCTACGATTTGCTTCCTCAATCCACCTGTGTGCTTGAGGTATGCCTAGTTGGTGTTGCTTTTTTGCCTGACCTCCTGCATCAGATTTAAACTGTTTAAGGAGTTTAACTAGTGTAAGTTTATCTAGTTTACCATCAAATTCATATTTATTAACCCATTTCGTATAATACCTAACATTATCAGCACGCTGTAATTGCATGTATTTTGCGTCTTCGGTTAGGGGTGGATCTCGCGAGGTTTTAGTGCACTGATTACCCATGTCAAAGTAAATGTTACGTAACCCTTTTTTATCACGTGATGTCAATTTCTTAATTCCTGTTTACAGTTTATCTAGAATAACTGTCTACCTTATTCTGTTACCCTGATCTATGACAAAATATACAGTACTTCCTTTTGTCCCTGATCTGCAAAACAAATCTTGACAATAATATACTGAAACCTAGTCCCTGATCTAAAACAGAAAAAAGGCAAATTCTTCCTACCTGAGCCTCCTGGTCTTGAAAATGGTCAAATTCCACTCTTCAGCCACAGATCAGAAAGTGGCCAGCCTCTTTACACACAACAATTCAGTCGGAGGTCTTTTCACTCAAGAAGAACCATTTTGGTAACTTCTCCTGCGCAGTATTCGACCACCGATACACTTTTATCTGCAGCTTACCAAGGGAATTCCGTCTCGAAAGGACCAAACTGTTAAATAAAAAATCAGAATTCAATACACAGGAGGTTCAGATTCAAAAGTTTACTAGTGTACACCAGGAGGCAAAAAACCATACAAGTACAGAATTTTGTCTGACATGATGCAGGAAGTACAGAATATTTTATAGTGTTTGCATTCAAGTTATGCCCACCTTACTGACGTGGTTAGTCACAAGGCATCTACATCACTTTTACTAACAGTATTCTATTAATCTAATAATGCTGATGCAGTACATTTAAAAAAAACTTTTCCTTTAGATACAATACAGCCTTGCTATCCAGCTGGCCAGTCATAATGTCTTTCTGTAAAGTTACTTCTTAAAGGTCTCATATCAGTTTGAATACAATAGCAGATTCAGACTTTAAATTCACCTCTTTGTTCACTGTTTCACTTTCCCACCAGCTGTGTTCTTATCTTACAGGGACAAATTACTACATCAGGAAAGGAAGATTCAAGGACAAGTTATCTTATCAGGAAGAAGCGGAAGATTTACACATTTTAATTTCCTGACCCAGCAGATAATCACTTATGAAAAGCATAACATTAAGCTTGCTGAGCTGGCAGCTGCCAGGGTCAGGGGTCAAAGCACACTGCAGGTTCAGAAGCTACTTGCATTTACACATGAATTTATCCCTTCTGTTATATGATTAATAGAATAAAATGCATTATAAACTACCTTGCTTTTAAACTAGCATTTCACATATATTTAAATACATATTTTTCTAACACACCTCCTGTCCCCTATACTAACCAGCTTATGCAAATCAGACCTTTCTAAACTAGAATCGTGTTACAATAAAATAGCCAAATTCTCTACAAACTCCCCCTACAAAACACACCATTGCACAGCCCTTAGACAACTAAACTGGTTAGACCATCCTCAACTCCTCCAATACAAGCAACTAGCCTTCGCCCATAAAGTACTCCCATGAACCAGATAAAACTCCAGTCCAACCATACACCACCACTAGAACACTCCATTCTAGTGATAACTCCACCAAAGCTAACACCTCAGCTGGAGAATCCTTATTCTCTAACATCATTACTAAAATATGGAATACACTACCCACTTCCATCTGCACCATAGTACAATTTAAAAAAACTTTTATTTACTCACTTAGAAAAATCCTGGCTTTGCTGTTTGGTGCTGCCTCACAGCAAGAAGTTCTCCGGTTCGATCTTTGTCCGGGGTGCCTTCTGTGTGGAGTCTGCCTGCCCTCCCTGTGGTCGCGTGGGTTTCCTCTGGGTGCTCCGGTTTCTTCTCATCCCAAAGACATACTATAAGTGGATATGACACTCTAAATTGTCCCTAGGCGTGAGTGCGTGCTTGTGTGGGCCTTCTGTGGAAGGTTGGGCACCGGGCTGGCAACTCAACACTGTAAAACTCCAATGCCAGTCATGAGCAGACAGGTGATCTGCTGTGGTGACCCCTAACCAGGAAAAGATGAAAGAAGCTCAGTAAGGAAACACGTTTAAGGTGGTTGTTAATTTTACATGTGCATTAAGGGTTTTCTAGATAGTAGCTTTTTAATGCTGATGTAAAGTTTTTCAAACAGTCAATTTCAGTTATGTGGGAGGGTAGGGAATTCCATAGTTTAGCAATGCCATGGGAGTATAGGCTTTGTCCAGCTCTTTTGTTAGGTTTGTTTACTTTTAAAAGCATTTTGTAGGATCTGAGAGTTCTTGTTAGAGTATATGTATGTAGGATAGAGTATAGTGCTGGGCAGGAGCTAGGTTTAAAAATAAGTTTTTGTGCTAGTGTTAGTTGAGTGTAATTGACATAGTTGGAAAATTCAACCCAGTTTAATTCTGAGATTGCGTGGCAGTGATGAGTACGACCTGGCTTATCTGAGGCAAATTTAGCTATTTTATAATAGCAGGATTGCAGTTTATTGCTAAGGGATGAGTGAAGGTTAGTAAACATGACACTTCCATATAGTAAGGAAGGGATGAGCAGGGTAGTGGCCAGTTTAATTTTGGTGTGGTTGTCTAGATAGAGTTTGTGACAGTAAAGTTTCCCTAGTTTGAAGTGAGTTTTCTTTATTGTGTTAAGAATGTGTGGTTCAAAGGTGAGCTTTTCGATTGTGAACACAGCAAAATTATTTAACAATTTAAATTTCGGTATTATCTGGAGAGAAGATCCTGAATTGTATATCTGATGAGTCATGGAGAAAAGTAGTAGTTTTGTGTTTTGGGGGCTATAGTAGCAATTGTGCATTATTTAGGCAGGCATTCTATAGCTGAGAGTGACTTTTGAGTGTCTGTCAGGAGATTTGAGAAGTTATCGGAAGTAGAGATGATTGTAGAATCTTCATATTGCATGAGACTACTTTGTTGAAGCTTCGTGAAGATCGTTGATGAAGGTATTAAAGAGTAAGGGCACTAGTACTGATCCTTGTGGGACTCCTATGCTTGCCTGATAATCAGATTGTTGATTGTGCCATCTTGACTGACTTCCCTATTGTTTAGATAAGAGGAAAACCAAGTAAGAGATGTGGGGGGAGCAGCCTAGTTTAGATAGTTGGTTTATAAGTTTAATATGGTATACAGTATCGAAAGCCTTCGATAGATCTAGTAAGATTGCTGAAGTTGGGAAACCGGCATCAATGGCTTTAACAGTATCAGTAAAAGAGAGAAGGGCTGTGCTGTGATAGTATTGTGATTATGACGGAAACCATATTGAGCAGGGGCAAGAAGATTATTGGCAGATAGGTGTTTAAGAAACTGGATCTGTAAACACTTTCTAATATTTTTGGTAGTGGTGAGAGTATAGAGAGAGAGTGATTATTTATTTAACATTTGTTAACCGGAAAGTCAGACTTGGAACAAAGCCAAATTTTAACAGAGGCATGGGGAGAAATTCTCCAGATGTATGTCTTCATAATGTGGGAGGAAACAGGAGCACCCTGAGGAAACCCACACACATGCATGATAATTAGAGAGGTCATGGGAGTTTCCACCTTCATGAAGTGGAGTAATGATGGATTTTTTCCACAGGTGAGGGACATGACGTTCTGAATGTGACTTATGAGTGCTAACTGGGCATGCAATCGCTTTTTGCTGCATGTTGTTGGTACTCAGGGGGTAGATAAGTCAGTGGACAGAGAGCATGGTTTTAGTTTAGTTAAGAGTTTGAGTATGAGAGGTGGGTACTGGCCGAATAGTAAAGGGAAGAGTTGAATGAGTGTTGATTGAAGTGTCTGAGGAGGGATGCTGTTGTTATCCAGTGTAGAACTATTTCTGGCAAGGGAGTTTAGGTTTGTTGGTGAGTCTTTGGTTAACTTTTGAATGCTAGTAATGAAATGGTTATTGAATTCATGAGCAATTTGTTGTGGATCCTTATCGAGAAGGGTTTTGTAAGGTGCCAAGATTCAGTAGAGTGGCGACAGATGGAGAATGGTGTACTTTGATTATTCCTTCTTGGTAGGGATTAGGGAAATGTCATGGAAAATCCCAAAACTAGTGTGTATGAAATCAGTAAGTGACTTTTTATGGCTTTGGTTTGAGTGGGGCATTATGCGGGGCATTATTTCTTTCACTTCTGTGTAGCAGTCAGCTGCCATTGATTGTCAGGGGGGACCTGGATTTTGCCTTATAATTTTCACTATTCCTCATAAACTTTGATTTTTTTTGTAGCACAACAGAAATGAAGTTAAGTAACACCAGTAATTATGTGAAATGCTTTTGACTCTTCTGAACACTAATGCCAATAAATAAAAGCGCCCGTGACTTCCTATTTTGACGTTTTCATCTTTGAAGACAGAGAGATGCAGAAACAATGTGTGGGGGTCAGGCTTCTGCCAAAGTAAAGAGCAGTTACAGGGTCAATGTTACGACTTCTCAAGGAGGCAATCAGTACATCAGAGCTACAGTTTGAAATACATTATTGGGTCCATCTTCATTTTGGTCAGTTTTTCATGATTTTGGTGAACATCCCTTTTTGCCTCATGTTTTTGTCCCTATCTCAAAATTTTTGGTTTTGTGGTAAACCAAAGGTTTCCAGTTAGTAATGTTAAGTTATTTTGGTTTCATGCAGAAAATATGCATTAATGCAAGATCAGGATTTCTGTTAAATTCTTATGTGATTAGTCCAATATATAAAACTTGCCCTTGATTTTAGACTTTTTGGCTTTGTCCAGAATTCTTGTGCAAAGAAGTTGAGAGATAAAGACAGCAGAGTTGAGGATGGGCAGGTGTGTTGGCTTTGAAGTAGTACTTTGCAGGATGCACAGTAGCAGGAACCGACTAAAACCTGCCCACTAGCCAACCATCTGTGACATTTTAGTAAACGAAGTAATATTCATATCGATGGTGGCATGAATATTCATTGTCTATTCGCAGTTTACCTTTTTCCTCATGTAGTGCAATCTCGGAGTTGGTATATTTAATTGGGGAGGGCACAGGAGGACTTGCCCCCTGCATAAACAAAGGAAAAAAATATTTGCAGTTATCGTGTTATTATTTTTTTCCTATGTTATTGCAGGGGGGCAAGCCCCCCTGCATCCAGACTGCGCCCCCACAACCCCTGCTAATTAAATATACCAGCTCTGAGATCGCACTACATTGAGAAAAAGGGTAAACTATGACTACACAATGAATATTCATGTTGCATCTGCATGGGTGTGTTTTCCGTATGATGACATGCCAGTTTCACCTGCCAGTCACTAAGATGGTCCCATCTGAACAAAACAGCCTGTGAGGTGCTACAGTAAAACAAAGCCAGAATGTTGTGTATACAAGTAACTGATCTTTGCTGTCACTTGGTCATCTTTATACAATTGTTGATTTGGCTTGTTGGGATAGTCTTATGGGGATTTGGGTGATTGTGAAAAAGTGTACTCCATCTCACTGTAAAAGGTGGTATGCTGTATCAGAAAAGACATGTTGAGGTAGTGTGGTGGGCGATTGGGAGACAGAAAAAGTGTGCTTCCATTTTACTGTAAAAGGAGGTATGCTGTATCAGAAAACGCAATACAAGTTCAACTTTTATAACTAAATGTTCTGTTTTTGGTGTTTAAAAAAAGCTGTTTCAGAAATTCAATCTGTATTGGGGATCACCAGCATGCCTTGTTACATTCCTACACAGCCGTTAGTGTGCCAGGCAGCTTTTGTTTTGTTTTTTTTTCCTGTGTTTTTATTGAGGGTGGGTATATTTCTACTTGCATTGTTAAAAATATTGTTTGTATGGCTTGGACACAATTTCATCATTTTTGTTAGTCTTTCACTTCAGTGGGAATGAGTTTTAATGTTTTCTCTCTTATTGTATATAGATAGTGTTACAAGCACATATAAAAGAAAATTTGTAGCATAAACATTAGAAAAGGAGTAGCGGCAGAAAGGTATCATTTATTCCTCAATGGGAAAATAGAGTATTCAAAAAGTGTGTGAAATTTAAAAATTTATATGTCTGGAAGGAACATTTTATGTATTTGAGATTTAAATTTTTAAATTGAAATACATTATTGTTAATATTTCATTTTCCTCACATTCACGTCAGAGTTGTACATAGAAGGCTGTTGGAGGGGGCAGGTTGTGTCTAAGATAGTTTACGAATTGTTAACGCAGCTCTCCATTTTTTTTTTTTTTTTTTTTTTTGTCAAGAGGGTCAGTGCACCTTAAACTGCAAGGTGAAACATAATGGACTTTAACTTTGATCACAGTTAAAAAGCAGAATTGGGAGTAGGCAGTATGACCCTGCTATTGGTTGATTACTGATTTCTTTGGATCTAATTAGGGCAGTGTAAAATATTTATTTACTTAGTTTACAAGTTAGTTGGGCTGTTCTGTTGACCCTTTTCGGCTATGACCTTAGCACAATATGTGATATTTACTGTTATAATTTTATGTAATTGTTGGTTGGGCTTGAGGTGAAAAAATGTGTATACAGATACACGCATAGTCATACATTTAAAAGATCGGGTCAATATTACGTTATCGAATGTCGAATTATTCAACGGTGTAAATGTCAACACCAAAATTCTAAATGTTTAATTTCCGAAAGCTTTAAATAGCAAAACTAGTAGTGTCAAAATCATTGGCCACATTGTATTCAGTGAGGTAGTACATTAGTACGACATCGCATAATGATTAAATGCAGTAAATAAACAAACGTAAAACAGTGGTATACATATAAGTATCAATTCAAAGTTTACGAATGTCTAAATTATATAAGGAAGTAAATTTTATTTAAACTAACCCATAAATCCTTAAAACTATGTCATTTACTGATCCGGAAGTATTGTAGAATCGTGTTATAAATCTCACCTGGAATACATGAAAGTTGTGCATTTGACTGTATGTCATTTCTCAGAATGACTTGCACTTTGCATTCAGCTCCTGGTTTATTAGATAATTATTATGAAACCGTAACATCTCAGAAAAATAGACAGATGTTATACTTAGATGGTTACCTATATAACCTTGAAAAGACTATTATTAAAGGTAAATGTTACTGCTGCTGCAAATTAAAGCAGTTACATAGTATTTCACCATTGTTAGAAAAATATGTATTAGTAACATGCATGCTTAGTGCATTCGAGGTTTAATACATTTATTCTGTTCACACTGCATGAATCTGCACAAGCTACTAGAGACATTCCAATCCTGTTATGTCATAAAAATATATGCAGCTATGATCTGCTTATGCTTTGGAAATCAACAGGAAAGCATTTGATTTCTGCTAATGTCATGAAAATAATAATTGGTGTTTCATTTCTGCTAATGTCATGAGACTTAAACAAAGAGTTATTGATTTCCTGCTTATGCCGGGAGAAAGTACACAGCTGCTGAAGCTATTGATAATGAAAACAAAGGCTGCTTGAAAGTATAAATCGTAGTCAGCATTACTTGTACCTAAGCTAGAAATGTACCTTGAAATGTAACACATATATATTAGAACTGCACAACTGAAGAATAGAAAGTTTGTAGTGGGCTAAAAATAAGCCCCAAGGCCAGGTTGTTTTTCTCAAATGTTTTTTGTAATCCAGTCATGTCAGCAGGAAATCTAAGTAACATTTTCTATGTAACATATAGTGAGTTTTAAATCTGAATATGTCAGCAGGAAATCTAAGTAACATTTTTTGTAGAGTAATACAGAAAGCTGTGTCTAACTACGTCAACCATAGAAAAGTAACATTTCATAGAACTGTATAAAAGTAGCTTACTAGTAATTTAGACAAAAACCTGTATCTGCATGTTTTGTCTCCTTGCTGCAAGTAATAAAGGGTGCCACACGTGAACCTTACGTGAATTGGTCTTTGAAGTTTTTTCCTTTGACAGATTGGTCCTTCGAGCCGGAACCCTCACTTCACCTCGGATCAGACGGGCCAGGTGGTTGAAACCATACAGGGAAGAAACCAAATCAGTTCTTCTTATTTGAAAAACCCTCCGACTGAATTGTCGTGCAAAAGAGGCCAGCCACTTTCTGATCTGTGACTGAAGGATGGGTCTCCACGAATCAGGTGATCAATCACGTAGGCTCAGGTAAGGTGAATCTACTTTTTTCTGTTTTAGATCAGGGACTAGATTTGTATTGTTTTTGTCAAGACTGTATTTTACAAGTCAGGGACAGAAAAGATTACTGTCTTGTCATAGATCAGGAGAAACAGAATAGGTAGGCAGTCATTCTGAAGAGACTATAACAAAATCCGTGGTACCACATTAAAAATAAGAGAAGTTATGTAACGATCAAAAGGGTAGAACAAAATGGATAATAATTGCACAAAAGACCCCAAAACCCGCCGTTAACCGAAGACGCAATATGTATGCAGTCACAGCGTGCCGACAATATTAAATATTCAAAATGGATTAATAAATATGAACTCGATGGAAAATTAGAAAAATCATCGCTTATCAAACTTGTCAAACAGCTTAAAACCGATTCCAAAGGTCGGGTAAAAAAGCAACGCAAATTAGGAATTCCTCAGGCACACAGGTGGATTGAGGAAGTAAACCGTAGGGAACAAAAGAACAACAATTCAAAAACAATGTTTTTAGATAAGGAGGACAATAACTTAGTAATAGCATCGGCCCCTCCACCTCCCTTACCAGAATATGAAGCAAGTGAACAAGTTAGTCCACCCCCACAATATCCTGTTGTCACTGAATATAGAGACATTGTAAAAGTAAAACCATTTATTAGAGATCCCATCGGGACCAGGTCTCGAACACGGGCAGGTAACTCAAATGAAGGCATTGAGTTACTTCAAATGGTTAAGAACTCATGATCTATGAGTGAAGAAGAAATATGCCCACTTATAGAAGTACCTAATCCTCAGGCAGGACAAGAAGGTCAGGACCCAACTATTTTAGTGTATAGACCTTGGACTCCGGAAGATATCCGGAAAGCCACTGAGGGAATTCCCCATCCAAAAGTTAATTTTAGAAAGTTCTCAGAAGATTTGCAAGGAATGAGGCTGAGTTATAACTTAAAATGGAGAAGAGGTTGAAAAAGTAGTTAGACAAATTGTGGGACCAGATTGGCACATGATTAGTGGCAACTGGAATCCCCGTGATGCTGCACACAGGCCCCTCCCACATAGCAGCGCAGAACTAGACAACAGAGTAAAAGGTCTTACAGACCGCATATCTGAAAAATGGAAGCCTAGGGCACACTGGACTTGCATTAATCAATGCATCCAACAAGAAGGTGAAACTATTGACCGATATTATGCCAGATTATTAGAATGTTTTAATAACCACTGTGGAATACAAGTTCCTGAAGATCAAACATAAGATTCCCTATATGAACAGCAGTTAAAAAATGCATTTTTAATACGCTGTATTGCACCCATAAGCAGTTTTATTACAAAACACATGGTAGACCATCGTACAAGCAGGTTACAGCCATTACTTGAATATACTAGGCATGCCGAAAGGCATTTTAATAGCAAAAAGAAAGCTCAAGTATTTTCTGTAGAAGATGGAGCAGAAGTTTATGTAGTACAGTCCGGGGAAAAAGGGCAAGAAAAATGCACAGGGAAACAAACAATCTGATCAACGATCAGAGGACTTTGAAGGGCGAAAGAAAAGGGGTGAATGTTTCAAATGCGGTAAAAAGGGACATTTGGCAAGGGATTGCAGGAAAAACAAGAAGGCAACCACGGAAGACAAGGAGGGTGAGGACTGACTATATGGTAATCAGGAATCACTAGAAGGGGATAGCGGAGAAAGGACAAATGAGAATGTGATAGAGGGGGTAGGGAATGTGACAGAAGAGATAGAGGAAGTGCAAGAAGTTAGTGACAGTGAAGAAAATGAAATATTAGACCTAGCTTTATTGAGCCTGGAGCTCTATTTAGCAGACACAAAACCAGAAGTTACACTCTTGGTAGAAGGAAGGGAAGTCAAATTCTTGTGTGACTCAGGGGCATCACGAACCTTGATACATCCCTCCAAACTGCCAAAAAACACAGTCACCTGGTTACATACTGATAAAAGCAGCTAATGGACAGCTGTATCAGGAGCCCCTCTCCCGTAACATTGCGATAACTGATCCTGTTTCAGGATTGACTCAGAAAAGCAAAATTGCTGTTTCTGCAAAATGCCCAGTAAACCTTTTGGGCAGAGACCTCATGCAGCTATTTGGTATAGCAGTAGTTCCAACCATGCAGGGTATTGGAAGCACAGCAACAAATTGATACCTTTGCAGTGCAATCAGAGGGTGAAATGTTTTATTGGTACAGCCAGGACTTGGTTATGACTGGTCCAGGGACTGTAACCGAACGAGTTAATGAATGTAGCCATCAGCAAGTTCTCCTCCCTTGACATTGATAAGCAACACCTGTTGCACTGTACCATGCATTATTGTAACACACCAGGACCTGACAAGGAATATGAGCAAGAATTGTTTAAAAATCATGCAAACAGATTGATATTACGTAATCTGTACTGGGACACAGAAGGGAACAGTGTAGCCAGCTGTTCATTGCCTCAGGAATTCTTTGCACTCTAAATCTAATCGACTACCACATGTTAGCTTAACCAAGAAAAAAATATAGAATGGGCAGACCTAGGAGAAAAAGTCACGAGATGGGAGAAACAGACAGAATTAGAACTATCAGAACAGGGAATACAAGTACAGAAGTTGAATTGGATAACTCAGACCCACCCAGCTGTACACTTGCAGTCTAGTAAGGACAGCTGATTAGCACTCCTATTAAAGGAGGAAGAGAATGCCTTACAGAATATACCAGAAACTCTCTGGTCAACAGGGAAGTCAGATGTAGGACATATTCATACAGCGGGACCAGTTACTATCACGCCAAAGTCAGCATTTAGACCACAGAAAATACAGTATCCCTTAAGAAATGAGGCAGGAATCAAACCTATCATAGCAGATTTACTTAAGGAAGGGGTACTGGTGGAATCTCCCAATTCACCATGTAGCACACCCTTATTTCCTGTTAAAAAAGCAAATGGAGAATGGTGTATGGTCCAATATTTACAAGCTGTAAATGACGCAGTAATACCAAGGGCACCCACAGTGTCAGACCCACACACCCTGTTGAATGATTTAAAACCTCAACAGAAGTATTTTTCTGTGGTAGACATCAGCAATGCGTTCTTTTCGATACCGATACACCCTGACAGCCAGTATTGGTTTGCATTCACATTTCAGGGGAAAAGGTATACGTATACGCGACTACCACAGGGGTATTGTGAAAGTCCAGCAATATTCTCACAAGAAATGGCAAGCAACTTGGCGGGATTTACCCCACCAAGAGGCAGTCAGATTTTACTTTGTTGATGACATCTTGCTGGCGGCCCCTACCCAGCAAGATTGCAAAGAAGATACCATAGGGCTATTACGATTTGTAGCCACTGAAGAGCATAAGGTAAACAAAAATAAACTGCAGCTTTGGAAAAAACAAGTCAAATACCTAGGATACGTAATATTCAAAGAAGGTAGAACATTAGATGAGGACAGAAAAGTAGCAATTTTGCAAGCACCAAAACCCACTACCAAGAAGGAAATGATGTCCTTCCTGGGTACAACTAATTTTTGCCGGAGCTGGATCCCAAACTATGCCTTGGAATCTACACCTCTGACTGACCTGATATATAGAAAGCCTATAGCAGCACAGGATTTGTTACAATGGACACCAGAGGCAGAATCTGCTTTCTGCAAACTGAAACAGTTAATAGCATCCTCATTAGTTCTAGGATTACCAAACTACCATAAACGTTTTTTCCAAACTGTAGATTGTAAGCAGGGTTATATGACATCATTGTTAACACAACAGCATGGGAACAAGCAACGCCCCATTGCTTACTATTCATCACAACTAGACCCAGTGGCACGGTCCTTACCTCACTGTGTACAAGCAGTAGTTGCAGCTGCAATGGCAGTACAGGCTTCGGCCTCAGTAGTTTTATTCCACCCTCTCACTTTGAGAGTGCCTCATGCAGTCGCGATTATTTTACTGCAAGAGAAAGTAGCATATCTTTCCCCTGCTAGGCATCTTTCCTGTATGACTATATTGTTGAGCCAACCTCACATGACAATTGAATGATGCACGACTTTGAACCCTTCTACCTTGCTCCCAACCCCTGCAGATGGCACACCACACCGCTGCCTGCAGGTAATTGAGCAAAAGACACTACCTAGAAAAGATCTCACGGATGTCCCCTTGGATGATGCCGAGGTGACATACTACGTGGATGGTTCGTGCAAAAGGGGTCGGATATGCAGTAGTTTCTGACACTGAGATTATAGAAGCAAAACCTTTACCACCCAACTTATCTGCACAGGCAGCAGAATTGATTGCCTTGACACGGGCATGTACATTAGCAAAGGGGTAAAAGTGTAAAAATTTTTACTGACAGCCAGTACGCTTTTTCTACTGTACATGTTTTTGCGCAACAGTGGAAAAACTGGGGAATTATAACATCTACTGACAAACCTATCAATCATGCACAGTTTATTTTAGATCTTTTAGAATCTATTCAGTTACCTCAGAAAATAGCTATTTGTAAATGCACAGCTCACACCAAGCAACAAGATAGGATTTCAAAAGGTAATGTGAGAGCTGATACAGCTGCAAAACAAGCAGCTTCAGAAGTATTTCTTTTAAATGAGGACCTACAACCCTCTGAGATTTTAGACTTAGAAATGTTAAAGACAATGCAGACACTCAGTACGCAAGCTGAAAAACAAAGATGGGTAAAACAAGGAGCAATTCTCGAAAAGGGACTGTACATCTCTAAAGAAGGGAAACCGATACTACCATCTAATTTGTTTAGATATGCAGCTTTGTTGAGCCATGGGCAGTGCCATGTCTCAACAGGGGGGATGGTACAGCTGGTGAACCAGGTGTTCACAACGTACGGATTTACAAACTACTCTAAAAATTTTGTTTGATGTGCCAGATTTGTAACAAACATCATGCACAAGGGGCGTTAAAGCCCAAGCAAGGGAGTTTCCGTACACCACCATATCCGTTTCACACTATCTGCATGGATTTCATAGAATTGAACAAATGTGAAAATAAGAAGTATTGTCTTGTCATTGTAGATATGTTTTCTAGATGGGTGGAAGCCTTTCCAACCAGATGCAGTCACAGTGGCAAAAGTTCTTGTCAAAGAAATCATCCCTAGATTCGGCATTCCGGAAAGGATCTACAGTGACAATGGTACACACTTTGTAAACCAAACCATACAGCAGTTAAGTAAGCATTTTGGTATTTCTTTAAAAAATCATTGTGCATACCATCCACAATCTGCAGGGCTAGTTGAGAGGCATAATGGAATATTGAAGAATAAATTAAGAAAATTAATAGCTGAGACTGGAAAGAACTGGGTGTATTGTTTGCCCCTGGCACTGTTGAGCATGAGAACTATTATAACTGCAAAAGGATTGACTCCTTTTGAAAAACTGTTTGGAAGGGCTTATTATACACCCCAGTGGAAACCTCTCATGCCCACAGACCAGGAAGCTGACTATACACTAGCTGAATATATGAGAAATTTGTTGAATTCTAAACATCTGTTGCAGTCAAATTCTGTTTCAGATAAAGAACAAACCGAAACATCGGAAGTGGCAGTGATCCCAGGGGACTGGGTTTGGGTGAAAAACATTAAGAAGAAACACTGGACGTCACCAAGGTTGGAAGGTCCATACCAGGTGCTTCTTTTGACACCCACTGCAGTCAAAATTGCAGAGCAAGCCTTGTGGATCCACCTGACGCACTGCAAACTAGTTAAGAACTTTGAACTGGACAAAAATCTTACCTCTCCATCGGGGCCCACAGCACAAAGTCTGGCTACAAAGTGGGGGTCAGATCAATAGGACTGATCCGTCTCAACCCCAGTGAAGAAACCATCGGTGCTGAAGATCCTATTAGGGCAGAGAGTAAGATCGCATGTCAAAAGCAAAAATTATAGAATCCAGAAAAATCCAAATAAAACTACTCGGAAGAGTCAGAGAAAACAGGAATGCAGAACAACCATTTCCTCAGAAGTATTGCATAATCATCCTGTTAACTGTACTAGTGACAATAATCTTTTTGTTGTGGCCATTCCTTTTCCCAGCCACACAAACTGAACTGAATAAACGTGGAGAGTTGCACGTAGAGTGGCACCCAAATTTCAACACTTAACAGGCAATCAAATATGTGTATGCTGAGACCTTCAATGTTTCGAATTTCTGGATTTGCACAGCTTTGCCAACAGCATACGGGGGGGTTATCGTTCACTTCAGTCCCCCAAGGAGTGAACAAGACCTGGGAAAATTTAGTCTATGATACATCAGATGTTACATCACAAGGTAAAGTAGCATTGCACTTGTCTGTAGGACAAAAGGGGACTGTGTGTTTTTACAAAAATGATACAGTTCAGGTGGGTTGGAGCAATTGCAATGTGACTGTTCCCTATAGATGCTACAATAAAACTGATAACACAGGTTCCTATTGCAACACAAGCTATGATTCATTTTTTGAACTGATGCATAGGACAACTGATGAAGTAAAACATAATGCTGATCTTTATAAACAACTGATTATAGTTGACAAAATGGAAGACTGTTATTTTGTATGTGGTAGGAAAGCATACAAGTGGTTACCTGAGAATTGGTCCGGCAGTTGCTATTTGGGGTACCTGGTTCCGGCCATACGACACACAGCAGTTTTGCCTCAGGGGAAAATTCGAAATGTTCGAGAACTCAAGAAACCTGTCAATCCAGTGGGACAGATCAATGCGGGCTGGAAAAAACATCATGCTGTGGGCATAGGGAAAAATGGACTGTCGCATATGGACTTGGGTGATGCCATCATCTCGTGGGCAGGTATACTGCCAGCATATGGAGCAATGAAATCGATCTGGGGACTGAGAAAACTGTCTAAACTTCTTGAAATAATGAGCAATGCAACCTTTTCCGCACTAGAATTGGTGACTGATGAACTGACTGCCATGAGAACTGTAGTGCTTCAAAACCACATGGCTCTCAACTTCACCCTAGCGGCGAGAGGAGGTACTTGTGCTTTAATCCAGGAGGAGTGCTGTTCGTATATTCCTGACCACAAACACGAGATAAACAATCACCTTGAGGTAATTCAGCAAGTGTCGGCTATGACCAAACCAGGACCAAATCCATTGACGGACATTTTCCAGAGATTGTTTGGGGGGTGGGGCAGTATCCTGATGAACATCCTGATTTCCATCTGTGTAGGAATGATCCTACTGGTGGTATGTGTTTGCTGCTGCATCCCCTGCATGAAAAGACGGATTAAAGACTTTATAGACATGTCAGTTTCAGAAACCTTATACCAAGGTGCTGAACTTGAATTGTTGAAAAATTGAAAATGCTTTCATAAGTTTAAACTGAATGACTCTCAACTGCAAATACTAAGTAGGAAGAGGTTAGGGGAAGAAAAACTGTTTGTTTATGCTTATTTTGGAAGTAGAATAAAAGTATTAAAATGGGGGAAATGTTAGAAAAATTTGTATTAGTAACATGCATGCTTAGTGCATTCGAGGTTTAATACATTTATTCTGTTCACACTGCATGAATCTGCACAAGCTACTAGAGACATTCCAATCCTGTTATGTCATAAAAATATGTGCAGCTATGATCTGCTTATGCTTTGGAAATTAACAGGAAAGCATTTGATTTCTGCTAATGTCATGAGACTTAAACAAAGAGTTGTTGATTTTCTGCTTATGCCGTGAGAAAGTACACAGCTGCTGAAGCTATTGATAATGAAAACAAAGGCTGCTTGAAAGTATAAACCGTAGTCAGCATTACTTGTACCTAAGCTAGAAATGTACCTTGAAATGTAACACATATATATTAGAACTGCACAATTGAAGAATAGAAAGTTTGTAGTGGGCTAAAAATAAGCCCCAAGGCCAGCAAGGCCAGGTTGTTTTTCTCAAATGTTTTTTATAATCCAGTCATATCAGCAGGAAATCTAAGTAACATTTTCTGTAGAGTAATACAGAAAGCTGTGTCTAACTACATCAGCCATAGAAAAGTAACATTTCATAGAACTGTATAAAAGTAGCATACTGCTTACTAGTAATTTAGACAAAAACCTGTATCTGCATGTTTTGTCTCCTTGCTGCAAGTAATAAAGGGTGCCATACTTGAACCTTACGTGAATTGGTCTTTGAAGTTTTTTCCTTTGACAACCATCATCCTTCAAATGCTAGTGAAGTAGAGAGATATGTAGCATGCCACCAAAGAAAGTGCTGGGATATCTAGAACCACACCAGCTCTTGTAGTAGACGATATTGCTGCAAGCACATCTATAGAAAGTACTTTTAAGTTGATGCAAAAAGATGCTTACTTATAGTATTATATCAACACTTACAGTGAATGCTACCAACTATTTTGAAACCAGATACATTCATACAAAAGTGTATGTTAGATCTGCACAGTAATGTCCATGCCTTAGTGTTTACTACAAAAGTAAATTTGCAGAATTTGTACTGTTCTAGTATTTGGTTTATGGATTGTGTGTTTGTAATGAAAGGACACCTTTGTCGTCAACTATACAGCATACATGCATTGGTTACATTTGGAGAGAATAGAAAGTTTACCTCTCGTTTATTGTCTAATGTCAAAAAAAGTCGTATAAATCCAACAATTATTTGTGGGAATGTGCATTTCTGCTGTAGAAGCTAGAATGCGACACATTGTTTGTGACTTTGAGATGGCAGCAATCAAAAGTGTTAGAAACAACCTTAGTGGTGTGGCTTGTAAAGGTTGTCTGTTTTATTTTGCTCAAGCTGTTTGGCGGAAGGTACAGTCTCTTGGTTTGGCTACACTATACGGGAAATCTAACATTTCAACTTGCAGTTAAAACGCTTATAGCATTGTCTTTTCTAAAAGATCAGGTAGTGTCTGCATTTAATAGCCTCAGACACATTTCCTGTTGCAGGGAAAGAATTGGTAACATTTTTCAGAAGTTTATGTATTGGGACGTCTTCATAAACAGCAGACTAGATCAACTTGCTGTACACGTTTTCCACCTCTTTTTTTTTTTTTCCAGTTTCTTTTGGAATGTTTCCACTTTAGATGATTTGTCACTGCCACGAACACAAAATTATGTAGAAGGGTGGCATAGACGTGTACAATGTTTACTTGGAAGACGTATCTCCGATATTCAAGCTGTTCTTGAGGTTTTAGTCCGTGAACAGAACAGGGTGAAGATTGCAGCTATTATCAGGTTGTCCACCTTCACCTAAAAAGAGAAACTATGGAAAGGCAACATAGAATGCAAACAGTGCTGGGAAAAAAGGGATGAGTATTCTATCAATGACTTTTTGAATGCAGTAGCCATACTTTTGAAAGTGTAGTTACATTACGTTGCTACATAAATGCACTGCACATGTACACTACTTTTGTGCAAATTGACTTATTTATACACGTCCCAAATGGTGTTTTGCATTATTGTGCACTAGATAGTTAAGATGGTACATAGGATTATTTAGTTGACTTCTGTTGTTCACTGGCAACCAGGACATGATGCTGGCCGACCATGAAAATTCGACATTCTGATTTTCTACATTTCCAGCTTTCGGTTATTTTGCTGTTTGAAGTTTCCATGTCAGCTTTTACGTTGTCTATCTTAACACAAAATAACGTAGTATAGACCATATATAGAGCAAAGAGTGCCTCAGTTATGCTCTGATATATAGAGCAAAGAGTGCCTCAGTTATGCTCTGAATTCAGAAAAAAAGGCAACTTTGTTGAGCACCTTTCTGACACAAGAAAGGTGTGTAGCAAAGTTTTATTGTGTGTTTTGGTACAGTAATCTGTCTTGCACTAAAGACAAAGCTTGACAGGATGAAGTGCTTAGCAGCTGTTAAAGTGGTTTGTTCCTAGTTGATTACAAGGCTAATGGCACAGAGGTCTTTATAATATGATATGATAATATTGTATCTTAATTCCTCAGCTGTGGTAGTATCAGGGTAGTGGGGAATTGGTTCAGCAATACCTGCGAGTATGGGGACATAAGATGAAGTATTTAGGTTGTTGCTGTGTCTTTTGGCTTTTCCCGGTTAGGGGTCACCACAGCGGAACCCCGGTCCGCTAATGATTGGTAGTTGATTTTTAGGTGCCGATTTACCAGCCCTGAAGCACAACCTTCAATGGAGGCACGCCCATTCACGCATGTCTCCATGCAGAAGACGCTCTAGCTGAGAATCAAACCAGACAGTGTCTTACTGTGAGGCGACAACTCTACTGCAGCACCACCACCGCAGGTAAGATGAAGTGATGAAGTATTTAGGTGCATGGATTAAAAAGGATTCTATTAATGGCAGTTAAGCATACATGGGAAGAGACTAAACAAAAGATGATATAAAAACTGAGAACCTGGAAGCTCTATTATGCATATGGATAGTGAAATATGGATATGGATAGTGAAATACAAGCTGTGACAAAAGCTGTGAACATGTCTGTAGTCCATTTAGTCTTATATACAGGTCACGCATATTTTTAAAAAACACAGGAGCAGTTGTGAATGATAGTTGAAGGAAATTATATTTGAGGAGGAGGGCAAAAGTTAAAAAGGAGAGAGCAGGATTTAGATGTACAACCCTAAAGAGAACAGCAGCAACCATACAGAATAGTGTATTCATAAAGTTGCAGGAAGTATACTAAGATCCAAGCCAACATGGGAGTGGAGAAATAAGATTTTACCAATAGGGTAAGAGAAAGACCAGTTCTGGTAGAGTTTTTAGTTGAGTCTAGAGTATAGAAGCTGCTGTTAACAAAGGAATACATAGTAAAATAGTAGGGCATATAAAATACTGGAAGTTAGAAAAGATAGGGGAGAGAGTCTGGAAAGGAATTTTACAAATGAACTATGGTGTGAGGGGTGGGCATTTTTATGTCTTCCAATATGTGATGAAGTCCAGGAGGTTTTGCTTGAATGGTTTGCATATTTGTTTTTATATAAGACTGCCACAGTGGCTAGCAAATGCTGGATATTTGACAGAAGAGGGATGGGTAACTGGTGATAGATACTGTGAAAATTAAAATGCTTTCCCCCAATATACTGTGTGTACAATGAAAGGAAATGTGCAAGGCCAAACAGCAGTTTTCAAAACAATGGCTTGCTTTGCAAGAACAGTTATTTCTTGTACATGTTCAACTTTGATATTAATAACATATAGTTGTGGGCTTTACTATAAAAGGCATCCTGTTATAGAAAAAAAGGAAGTTGACTTTCTTGGCTTTCAGATGCAGAAATAAATAAAATGCAGACAGGTCAAGTAACATGGAAAGACTTTTGTGAAGTCTTCAGATACAGCGAGGATCAAAAAAGGGCTTGAAATAACCATAGACTTTTTCATGACACAGACAGAAACCAGAAGAGCAAGTCACAAGGACATTAAAATAACATTGGTTGAAAAGAGTATATAAACTGGACAGTATGTTTCACTTAGTAGTGACATCTTAGTTAAATGTGCCTTAGTCCATTCATCTCTCTAGCTGTGTTATAGAATTGAAATAGCTCTGATAGAATTAACTGTTTGGCAAGAATTTGTTCTCAGACAAATAAAGAATAACAGGTACAGTAGTACGGAGTTTGTCTGGTCACTTTTGGACATTTCTTCAGTGACATTTTCTTCAACTGGGACATTTTTTATGCATTGAGTTACAAATTCCCTACAGAAAACTCTTGTCAGAAATGTTGGGCAAGCTGTGACTAAGGAAATATTTTTTTCTTGATTTTGGCCGCGAGATCTGAATTGCTTATAAATAGTAAGGCTTTACTAAGTTTAAAGTTCTTGGCTGCCAAAATAATTGCTAGAAAATGGCAATCAAAATCTAAACCAGTTGTCACTGAAAAACCCAATATTGTAAAGGAGGTAACAGAGCTAGAGTGGATCCTTAGAAAAGTGAAGGAGCAAATTTGGAGTTTGTGAGAACAATACATGCAGAATAATAATCAGAAGGAGCCACTAAATTTAAGGGAAGGCAGGAACTGAGCAATACTGGAGTGAATTCATGAAAATGTGTGTATATAAACAGCTATGTGGAGTGGAATGTCACATCTAGCAGGCTACACCATAACTCTCAACCTTCCATCTCCAAAATCAGAAAAGAATAGCTATCATAATTTGGAACAAATGGGTAAAATGTGGGACACATACTAATGGCTTACTAACATCAATTATGAAGGTCATAGGGTGGTCAAAATATGCTGCTTTTACTTATAAAGAAGATATTTTAATGAATCTATATGATTTATTTCTATTTACCAAGGATTTTACTTAAAAAATTGCTAACACTGAATGTGTGACAGATCCTGTTAATGTGGAACTTGGAGGAACGTTAATTTTTAAGACCCTAAATGAGGCTCTTTCCTTGTAATTTACTGAACAGCAACATATTAAAGGAGAGCTCCACCCACATGTCAAAATGTTCTTTTCAAATCATGCTTTTCCTTCTCGTACAGAAAAAAACAATGTTTAGTCTATTTTTATGTATGAGCTTATCCTATCTTTGCCTTTCTTTGTCGGGTTTCTTTCAGAGTTTGTTACATCATGAAGGCTATTAACACTGGCAGAGTAAGTTACTTCACTTATTCCAACTACAGAGCCATTAAGAAAATAATGTCTCTGGGGCATAGTTAAATGCCAATATTTCGGTCACAGATTGCCACTATCACACCTCAGTTAAGTGGTCTAGCCTAGAGTCTGAACAAAAGCCAGCCTTTCTGGCTTAGTTTAAAGATGGCAGATGAACAAGAAAACCCAACTCACACTTATTGTAACACAGAGAAAGAAAACATTTTACCATTACTCTTCTGATTTTGTCAGTATTTGATATTGCATTTTTTTCTACACTGTATTTTCTGTAAAAGTACATGTTCTAGTGTTTTGTTACAGCATTTGTACATTACTTACTGTTTGTACATTACTTACTGTGTTCTACTGAGACAAGTTTGTGAGTTGAGGATGGATGATTAGCATTGAAGAGCGATTACTGGTACAGTATTAGAAACTTAATGCAGTACAAAGCAGCTTAGTAGAAATAACTTATTAATCGCAGGGATCAAATTTCTCACTCTTGAACACTGAACTACAGGTGTTACTTTACTAAGAATTTGCATTTTCAAGCCTGTTGGTCAAACATTTCTTAACATGCTGTATTGGAGATGGCCACTAATAAAAAATAAAAGGAAGAAAAGTAGTGAAAAATATGGATTGATGCTGACAGTCAAAACTAGGCTGTTACAGTACTGTTGTAAGCTGATGAGACAGAGCCACAGTAAATGAACATCTCATAGTGATTTCTCTCTGTTCCTCTAAAATGACATCCGGACAGTAAAAGCATTCATTGTAAACAGTAATGACACCTCCCTTCCAAGCCATTTTTGGGGTATAACAAATTAGAAAAAATTAATAATCACCTACTTTGCTAGAGCTACCTTAAGACATTCTGAAAAACACCTTTTTTAGCAGTTTTGGGTGTGGTTTTCCTTTAGTTGTTTGGTTAGGCAATAAATGTAAATTTGGTTACAGAAAAAAACAAGCGCTTGCCACAGTCTTTTTAACCACTGCAAAAGTACTTATTAAAATAAAGTATATTAAGTTTTATTGGCCTTGCTTTTGTGCAGTCTTTTTTTGTTATTGACTCATTTATTTGGCACCTTATATCCATTGGGGCCGGTGAGTTTGTACATTTGCTTGTATGATACCGGACCATGGAGAGCATGGCTGAAGGATTTATTGCTGCTGACCTATAATTGGATTTTAATCTGAGGAACAGGAATAAGGACTGGAAGAATGAGAGGCTAACCAGGTTCTTAGATGTGGACGCTAATCCATTGACAATGCTTGTATATATGAGAGGAAACGAATAGCGCAGAAGAGAAAGAAGCTGAAAAGGGACTTGAATGATATCAGCAATAACCATGTGTTTTTGTGGCCTAAACCAGTGAGCAGTAAGTGGCAGCTGAGGTAGACTGTGCTTATAGACAATGACCCTATTAGGCAGAATGAGTCCACATACAGTAAAGAGTAGATTTATCCAAACTAATTGGGACCTAAGGCAGTTTGGATAATCAAACCTATAGTTGAACCGGATAAAAAACTTCTAAAATCTTTTTTTTTTTTTCCCTGCACACACGAATAAACTTTTCAACCATTCAGTGATAGAATATTTTTCACACAAGTTGGCTACAAGCTCAAAAAATGCACTCAAGTGAATACTTGTAATGTTTATATATTCAGACTTTGACTTTATGATTTTTCCTACCCAGAAACTTTGGAAAACTGGTTCTGATGATTGACATTTAAGATAATCTATGTTTGGATAATTGTCTCTCTGCTGTACAATACCCCATGTTGAGAGAGGATGGGAGTGTCCCTCCAAGATTCCGAAACTGGTAACACTTTTGGTGATGTACAGTTGAAAGATACTGCAGTTAAGTGAAAGATTGAGACTGATGCAAGACCAAAGGTTTTTCCCCAGTTCCCCTGCCCCATCAGACAAGGACAGAATGCATGCCTCGTTGGAGAGGTCCATGAGTCGGGGAAGGACAAAGAAGAGGAAACCAGGGGGATAAGGGGGTATCCCACTATAAAAAAAAAATGTGGCCCGCAAACGATGCACCTTGGTGTGGAATCTCTCAGACAGTTGTCTACTGATCAACTTGGTGTCCTGAATAGAGGCTTGAGTTTTATACTATTTCAACGTGCGGGCTTGGTTGATTGTGTCTATGGACTTGAAATTGTATATCAGGACTCTGATGCTGAAAATTATGAACTGTAATATTGCCATGGATGTAACTGATATTTGTAAAAAGCCTAGTGCCTCTGTTTCACAGAACCATCAAATTATATTGTTGCTTGCTTGAAAATGTGAGCATGATATGTGTTGTTCAATGATTGATTACAAAATCTGCATTTTCTACTATCAGTTACTGAGAGAGCACCATTTGTGCCTGTTATACAAGGGATGCCCAAAGTTCATAAAGATTTGTTGAGACCCCCGTTTAGGCCTATAGTGGCTGGTTTGGGTTGGTTAATGGAGCCATTCTCTATTTATATAGAGAAACCTCTTGGGCCTATTCTTGATAGGTATGTGTATTCTCAGGGATGCCAAACAATGTCCTTTTGGATTTGTTTATTTGGAATGATCTGTAGATCTAAAAAGAGGTATTATTAGTACCATGGATGTTCAATCGTTACTTACAGTTATAGCCAATCAACAGTATATTGAAATGGTGAGGAGCTTTTTGTTAAAGTGAGTATGACTTGGCCTTTGTTGACCTATGTCTGTTTTTAGAAGTAGTTTTAGAGAATGTTTTGTATGTTTAATGAAGAATATTATCTGCAGATTTATCGCATAGCAATGGGCACTTCTAGTGCCATTAGCTACACCAACGTGGTGCTTGCAGAATGAGAAACCAGAGCTGTTTTACCTGTGTCTCAGGTTCAGTTTTACTAAAGATTTGTTCCTCATTTGGTGTGGTTTAGAATGTGAATTGGTTGCCTTTGTATCTGTATTGAATGACGGTACCTCATTTCTTAAATTTACAGCTAAGCTTTCATTTGAATGAGCTAAGTTGTTAATGTTCTTGTTAGTAGAGACCCATGTGGATCCCTTATCACTGTGCTTTACATGAAGGAGTATAGTAAGATATCCTTATAGCATGCACCCACAGCACTTTTAATAACATAGTTAAGGGGGAGGCCATGAGGTTGTGTAGGCTTTGTGCTGATGATGCTATTTGTAATGCATGTTTGAAATGAAGGCTAATTTGAAAAGGGGGTATGTCAAGAATGAAATTGGATAAGGGTGTGAATGAGGCCAGGGCTTTGAGGCACAGAACAGCTAGACCATATTTCTCCAAGCATGATACTGCTTTGAGGGAGGTGGAAAGAACTAATGGAGATAGTATGGTCACCATTGCATGTAGTAGTGATGTACACCTGTTAAGAGAGATTTATTATAAGAACTGGGAGATTTTTGCGTCTGAATGAGAAAGTTACAAAGATGGCTGGAGCTTACCCTAGGTTTAGAGATGAGAACAAACCATCACTCAAACGTATGTATGGTAGAACGTCATGTCAGATCAAGGATGGTGCTCCTATGGAGACTACCACTTGCAACAGCTGTAATTTCTGTTGCTTTACAGAGAGGACCCACCTCTCCTGTAAGTCTGTACAATAACACTCCTCCTGGGTCCATCTCATTTGCTCACTTAACCGAGTACAGTGAGATCATATTCTGAGTCTAGTGTTCACTCTGCTTAATACAGAGAGAAGATTTGAGAAGGCCAGCCCACTTAGGTTCTTCTTCCTCTCTCCTTGCACTTAAAAATGTGCACTTTGTTCATCTGCTTTTACTGTATTTGTGTTTCCTCCTACTTTATTTTGCTTTTCTTAAAAGTACTCAATTTTATTTATTCTGCTGCATTTATTACTGTTTGGTAGTAGCCTGATAAAATTGCAACTGTTATTCTAAGTCTTTTGGTTTAAGCACTTGGGCTTCATACAGGCTGTTTTACATTAAGAAGGTTTGTGGTCTGCACTGTTGTGGCAGGACAGGTAGCTTACATCCTTCTAAGCTGGGAATTGCGGATTGATGGCCCAGTGTCTGCAATTCTAAAAGTGTATTAGTTCTGGCTTAAGCACTTGGGCTTCAGGTCAGTTATTTTACATTAAGAAGGTTTGTGGTCTGCACTCTTGTGGGAGGAGAGGCTGGATTCTGCCCTTCTGAGCTGGGAATTTCTGGTCACAGGCTTATTTGGACTGTTTCTTTCTGAAATTGGTGCACCTTGAGGTATAGACCAGATTCAGGCCTGCTGAATCTAGCTTTGTTTGTATAACTTGAGCATTGATCCAGGCTATCTTTTTTTGGAGAAGGTTCCCCTCCACCCTAGTAGTAGGAGTGTGCAGTTAGAACTTGTCTGATTGAAGACTGCTGGAACAGGGCTCAGTTTTGAGCTTTTTTCTGGTTAATTGGGTAACTTGTTTAAATCAGTTTGTTCGTTTTCTATTGTTTGTTTATATATATATATATATATATATATATATATATATATATATATATATATCACTTTATTCATCTGCGTTTACTGTATTTGTTTCTTCCTACTTTATTAATAGGGGCATTGACTACAACTCTGATCTGCGATATATAACTAAGTATCATTTTCTGTGCATTTAGTCTTTTTTTGAGTGTATCTGCTTTATTTTCTGGAATATATATATATATATATATATATATATATATATATATATATATATATATATATATATATATATATACTTGTTTCCCGCCTTTCTAAGCTAGTATAGTCCAGTTTTCAGGTTAGTGCTGAATTCAGGGCTGTGTTACAAATCTGTGTTTGCCCATACCTTACTTGGATAGAAGGAAGTTTCTCTGTTCACCTGTGAGAGAGGGGAGCTTTGAGCAGCCTATCTGCCCTGGAGGTGTGGTTTCAGCCCAGAAATTAGTAGTTTATTGGCCATTTTGGGCTAATTTCTCTCATTTCCCTCCTATAAATACCGTATTTGCCCGGTTTTGCGTCCCGGGAAGCGCTGGTTAGCTAGGGTAAAACTATTCCTGGCTCCACAGTCACCTCTCCAACTTTTCCCTTGGAACTAGACAAACTTTCAACTTAAGCCATTCATTTTTCAGCCCAGCACTGGCTCAAAACTTATAGCAAGCACTTATAAACCCTAGCACTAGACCCTCCTGTACTGTACAGAAGGACAAGGCTCTCTGTTCGACCTTATCAGCCATCTAGTAAAACAGTTCACTGTACCTATCCACGCATGTTGAAAGGGCAGTTTCAGGTGTACTCTTCAGTCCAACTAGTGAATCTGGGCATTTTGAGGCAATGTTACAACTGCCTCATGCACACAGACAACCCCCTCCTCCTACCACCAAACACTAATACATGCGAGAGATGCAATTATACAGCCAAACTGGAGGCTAAGCTCTCTCATCCCAAGACTGGATCAGACAGTCAAGAGGAGAAGGGAAATACTTGCATCACACCACCAGTCTCAAATAGACCCATTAAACCAGCACTGGCAAAAAACAAACATAAAACATGAAAACATACTCGGAGGCTATAAATAAAAATCTGTAAAACCAACAGAGGCCTCCAAAGCAAACATCCAAGCAAACACCACCTCCCAAACACAAACCATGAAACTCATACTTCACAAAACCAGTGTGCCATGCAATCACAGCATTTAAGGCAAAATAACATACCCAACATACTAGTAATAGGTGACTCTATAGTCAGGCATACTGATGTCCCACTCACTAGGCTGAACAAGGAGAAGGTTACTGTTAGCTGCCTGTAGGGTGCCAGGATCTGCCACATAACACAAGCACTCAGGTCATTCCAGAACAAGTACAGATTTGACTCTGTCATTGTCCTTGTTGGTTTGAATAACCTGAGCCATACCTCCCTGGACTACGTGAAAAGTGACTTGGAAGAGGTCTCTGATCACGTAGCCTAGGCCGGTATGACCCTGACCCTGAGTAGCATCCTGTCCTCACCAAGAATGATACCACAGTATAAAGAAAAAATTAGCTAAGTTTCTGGTGTCATTCAAAGGGGATCCAGTGTCTGTCCACCTGGGATGACATGCTCGACAAGCCACGTTGCTTTGCTAGAGATGGCTTGCACCTGTCACCCTTAGGCTTTCGAATACTGGCCAAGGCTCTTGCCCCCCCCCCATAGTGCCTTTTTTAGGCAAGGCTCAAAAGACAAACCCACCGCCGTAAATAGCACAAGTAACAAAAAAATGAGGGTAATGCTACTCAATGCCAGAAGTCTAAATCTCAAAATACATGCACTCGAGGCACTCCTCAGTATGGAGAAAATCGATATATGTGCAGTAACAGAAACTTGGTTTAAGGCTCCAGAAAGCACCCCAGCACTACCAGGCTATAACTCATACCATACATTTCGGCCACAGAACCCAATCCATAATCATCAAGGATACCCACACCTCCAGGTTAGTGGCACAGCACAATGCTTCAGAGATCATCCACGTGCAACTAATAACGGGCAACACTGAAATTCAAATTGTAGCTTGCTACAGATCACCCACCATGTCCCAGGACACCCATTCTGCATTTCTGGAAACACTGGGAAACATAAAGGTCCTACCAAAGATCCCTAATATTGGGTGATTTCAATTACCCAAACATTAACTGGGAGAACTACTCAAGTACTAACTCCCTTGCCCAACATATCCTAGAATTTATAAACTCAAATGCCCTGGTTCAACTGGTCAACACTCCCACCAGATGTGACAACATATTGGACCTGGTCATCACCAACATGGGCGACCGGTGGTCCACACCGGAGGTCAACCCCTTGCTGATTAGATCTGACCATAAACAAATCACTTTGGATATCCACATTCCACCCCCACCCCCAGACAAGAAAACCACTGTGAAAAACTTTTCAAAAGCAAACTTCATGTTACTTAAGACCGAGGTGGAAAGTTTCAAATCCCCCATGCTGAAGGATAACGCTGTCCAAGCTGCAAAATCCTTTACTAATGCATTTTATGGGCACCTACAAGAGTGCATGGATCATGCCATCCCAAGCAAAACCAAGACTCACTCCTCCAAGAAAAGGAAACCAGTCTGGTGGACTCCTGCCATAAACAAGCTATACAATAGAAGGAGGAAACTAGTACAGAAAAGAGTAAAATCCCAAGAAGGGAAGACATCCCTGATCAGTATCAGCAAGAAACTACAATCTCTCATAAAATCATCCAAGGCGAGCTTTGAAAGAAAAATTGCCAATGACTCCAAAGATAACCACAAGGCATTCTTTAGCTATGTCAAGAATCTAAGTGGCAATGCTCAGATCTGCTCAGAGTTGGTGCAGAATGGCACAAAATACACTGAACCGACTGATATCACCAACATCCTCGCAGACAGGTTCAGCGCAAACTTCACCCCCCCTCTCACCCCCAAAAGGGCTCATAACCATACCAAAAGAATGTAGAGTCCCTGAAATCACAGACACTTAGGTTAAAACAGCCCTCTCCAAAGCCAAACACACAGCATCAGTGGGACCGGACAGTGTCTCAGCTGCGTCCTACACGAGTTCAAAGACTAACTAGCCCCTCACCTAAACACACTGTTCAAACTCAGCCTCTCCACAGGCTACGTACCCATAGAATGGCGCACAGCAACGGTTATTCCACTCCACAAAGGTGGAGCCACAAAAGACCCCGAGAACTATCGCCCTATAAGCCTGACTAGCTTGGTCTGCAAGACTATGGAGCGCATCATCATGGAACTCATTAACAGAGACATTGAGAACCTCCAAACACTGGACCCTACCCAGTTCGGCTTTAAGGGCAGATCATGCCTCCTAAACCGGGTGGACTTCTTTGAGACAGTTACTAAGGCTGTAGACATGGTAAAGGTGGTACACACAACCTACCTAGACCTCGCTAAGACTTTCAACACCATTCCCCATTCTGGTATTATAGATAAGCTCACCAGCCTGAACATAAACCCCTACGTCACAAGATGGGTTGCCAACTGGCTCATGGACAGAACCCACATGGTGAGAGTTGTGGGAGCTAGGTCCGACTGTAAACTGGTTACAAGTGGTGTTCCCCAGGGCTCAGTGCTAGGACCCCTCCTGTTAGGCATATACTTCTCAGAGGTACAGGCAAGCACAGGAGGACTATGGCTGACCAAGTTCGCACATGACTGCAAACTAAGGGCTATAATTGACTCTCCAGCTGACACAGACATCCTCCAAAAGGGTCTCACTGAGACGGATACCTGGTGTCAAAATCATGGCCTCAAGCTAAATGCCAAAAAGTGCATAGTCATCCCCTTTGGAAAAAAACAAAGTACCCACAAATTACCACATAGATGGTAGTCCCCTAAATACAGAAGACGTAATAAGGGATCTGGGGACCCAAGTAGATGGTAATCTCACCTTTGATAATCACATTGCCAAAGTGGTTAGAAAATCCTTCTACGTGGGTGGTTAGAAAATCCTTCTACGTGGCCCACCTAATCACAAAAGGGTTCGCATCCAGATCAAAAGAGGTCATTGTGCCCTTCTACTCATCACTAATCAGACCCATCATACAGTACAACGACCCATGTGGGATGTATCTTACAAGACACCTGCAACAGCTGGAAAGACCACAGAACTACCTCACCAAGAGGATCACTGGCCTCAAACAGATGCTCTATGCAGCTCGACTGAAGAAATTCCAGCTGTACTCTGTTGCATACCGCCTACTCAGAGGTGATCTCTGCCTGACATACAAGGCCATGTCCAACCCAGAATTGATGGACATGCTCCACCTAAAGAAAACCTTATCCTCTCGAGCCACACGCTCTAGGGATCTAAACCTCACCACAACAATAAATAGGATATGCTGGAGGGATAGATTTCTGTCCCAGAGACTTCCCTTGCTTTGGAACAAGATCCTGATCTTCATTAGGCAGAGCTTCCTGCTAACACTCTTCAAAAGAAACCTTGACGAGTGGATAGGAAACTAAGTTTACCCTGGGGATAACTTCAGTGACTCTGCTGGACAGAGGCACAGGGAAGTAATCTAAGGGGGCGACAAAAGCCAACACATTCTGGCTAGGCTTATAAATGCCTTCTGGCAGATAGCCTAGTACCTACCTATGGAGGGGTGTTTAGGCACCTGAATACAGACAGCTATTAAGTTCAAAGAGGAGGTTGATTGTAATAATAAAAATGTGGTCTGTTTAGCCTGCTATGTGGCCTACCCACATTTTTATACGGGCAAGACCAACAGGAGTTTGCGTGAGAGGAGATGTGACCATAGTTATTGTATAAAGAAGAAATTAGAATGTAGTGCCTTAGCCAAACATAGTTTGAATATAGGTGATTCTCATACCTTTCAGTTTCAGGTTATAAATATGGTTTATGACCACCTGTGAGGAGGTTATTTGATCATTTGTAGAGAGACTTTGTAGTCCTGATGGATTGTTATTCTTATGGGCACATAAGGGGTTGAATGCATTTTTGCCAGTTAGACCAGCCCTGCAAGCTAGGAGACTAAGAGGTGAGCGTAGTATGATGACTAGAATGTTGTATCTTAAGTGGTTTTAGTAGGTCTAGTTTTAGTTAATTAGGGCACCAGATTTATTTCCATATAGTGAAACCTGAATATGGTGATGGTTTGAAGCTGTTTGTGTATATGAGATGGGCAGATTTTCTTTGTAGTAATGTGTCAGTTTTAAGGTTGAGTTTATATTTTTTGGAATTAGCAGTTTAAGTGATTATATTGCAAAGTCGACAGTAGATGTTGCTGTGGGTAGTTTATGTAAGGCCAAGCTTACCAGAGCAGTAGTGTTTGGCCTGCAGTTGACAGCATTGTGGTGTTCTTGTGGAGTCTGCACTTGCAGTGCAGTTAGGGGAGTAGGATTAAACCATCCTTCATATGAAATGTCCTGAATGTAAGTTCCATGGACAGTTAAATAGATTTAAGCTGCTGTTTCATTGTTTGTGTATGAGTGCTCCTGTTTTAGGAATGAGTTAGTTTTACTTAGTGTTAAGTTTTATTGTGCCATCTTTTATGTGAGTTTTACTGTTAGGGAGTAGACCTGAGCTGCTGTTTGACATTTTTGAGTTATCTTAACAGCTCAAGTCATGCTTCAGCTTAGGGATAGATTAGCATTATGTAGTGGAATGCCCCATTATATTCACACAATGCATCTTAGAATCTGTTTTATATGGAGTCCTTTGAGTTAAAGGGAACTCCATTGGAATGCTTTAAATTCTAATGGTTATAACACGCGGAATGACGACTCGTGTTTTGATTGGGTTAGTCTATTCTTTACTTCCTCTTTTTCAGGTTGAAGGTATTCATTCTGCCATTTTAACATCTGATATGATATACAGTGTTGTAATTGCTTATGAATGAGGATTTCTGTATAGAAAGGACATGATATAGTTGTTTGCAAAGGTTTTTGTATATGCATTTGTGACTGAGTCACTGACCTCTGCATCCAGTTTGAGATTTTATTATATAAGAAATTCTGTGTGTTTTTATTATGTTGTTTTAATGTTTTTGTAGGCTGCTGTTACTGTTTCTATAAATGTTTGAACTGCATTGTTAATTGGAAGTATCTTATTGGCTGGACAGTTTTTGAATTTTTATCCAAGTCCTTTTTTGGATATGCAATAGTTTTAGTCTGAAGAAATGAACGGGGTTCGTGAAAGTGTTTACTCAAAGTATATTAAGTTTTAGTGGCCATGCTTTGGTGCAGTCTTCTTTTTTGTTATTCGCTTGTTTATTTGGCGCCTTATATACATTAAGGCCGGTAAGTAGTTTTGTACACTGCAAAAGGGGTAATAACCCTAGCACACTACCCCACCCTCAACATTCTGTAAGTGTAAAGTATATAAGGGCTGTAGGAAATGTGATGTTACATATACAGTTCTTTACAAAAAAGGATATGGATTCCACCATACAAAAAAGATATGGATTCCAGATCCACCATACAAATAAGGATGTGGATTCCACCATATAAATAAAGACTATGGTTGTTTGTCTTTTCGGCTTTTTCCCGGTAAGGGGTCGCCACAACAGAACTCCAGTCCGCTAATGATTGGCAGTAGAATTTTACAAAACGCCGAGGTGCCAGCTCGACACCCAACCTTCGACGAAGGCATGCCCATTTAAGCACGCATGTCTTTCGAATGCTACCCAACCGCGGGGAGGACATGCAGACTCCACACAGAAGGCACTCCCAAGCCAAGCATCGAACGGGAGAACCTCTTGCTGTGACGTAACAACGCTACCGCTGTACTACTGCAGAATGCATAAATAAGGACTATGGTAATAAGTATTATTTTTAAATACAATTTACCTTTCAGATATGTAGGGTGGGGGGATTTGTAGAGAGTTTGTAAGTCAGGAGGGGATAAGGGAGTGAAATGTTCACCAAACCTATCCGCTGTCAGGTTTGCTATCTCTGTGGGTCAGTGTGTGTGTGATACCATTGGCCACTAGTTCTGCACATGCTTGGGTCCTACCCTTTAGGTTACGTACGTAGCTGTAAAAGGCCTTATGGTTATCCTTGGCAGTACTTGCTAGGTTTCTCTCAAAAGAGCTCTTGGAGGATTTGACAAGTCTTATTTGCCTGTTGAGGATGATGAGGGTGATTTTCCATTGTTGGAGCCTTGTCTTTGTTTTCTTGGACAGCAACTTTTTGCATTTATTGTAAAGTTTGCTGATGCTGGATGTTCACCATGGCAGCTTGTTTTTACTTGCAGCTCTGGCTTTGATTCTTTCTGGTACAACCGAGTATATATACTTATGCAAGTGATTGTACAGAGCTTTAGTGTGAGCTTCTGTGTAGTTACCACTTTTAGCTTCTGGTGGGGTGTGGGGACTGTGTTGGCTGTAGCAGTCTTGTGTTTTGGAGGTCTCGTTCGTTTTTTGAGAGAGCCTCTAAATCTGTGGATTTACGTGTTTGGTGTGTACTACATGAATATGTAGTAGTGGGTGAGCTGACAAACTTCTCTGTTACTGTTTTGAGGGAGAGAGAGAGCATGAATTCTAGATTATTGGTGTAAATACAGCTCTCACACTCTGTGTTTATTAGGAGAGGGCTGTCTGTGTACATGTGGCAGTTGCTACACTGCCTCAAGAGACCCAAGCCAACAAGGTTGGCAGGAGAAATGAGTGTAGTCCAACTGTCCATAATGATAGGTTGAAGGGGTGCTTTTTCAGAAACTATCATGAAGGAGTTCAGTGAATGGATATTTCTGCCTGTGTTTTAAGGGAAAATTTAATTTAACTGTTCAGATGTAGGTCCTTGTTTCCTGTGCTGGTGGAGATACTGGACTTTGCAGAGAAAGAGGAGGTCTAGCACAGTCTGATCTCTAATGGTGTGGTAAGCAGTACAGAAATCTCTCCTCAGACGTCTGTACGACACTGAATAAGGGGATAAAGCTTCTGGCCTTTCTGTGATAGCTCTAGGTCTTTAGGCTTGTGATCATTTTGGCTAGGAAAGTTTGAGGTCTAATTGTTTGGAATGTTTTGTACAATACATCCCAAAGGAGGAGTTGTATTTGATAATTAAACTGAATACTGCATATAGGGGAAGCGATTACTTCCAGAGATCTAGATAATATTTCTTTGGCAATTAGCTGGGCACTGTTTTGTAACATGATGCTCAAAAGAGATGGAGTTATCAACCTAAGTACCCCTTCCCTGACAGCATTTTTGTGTGTGTGTGTGTGTGTGTGGTGTTTTGTGTCATCGGTGTAGTGGAGGGAGGGTTTTGTCTACCTAATGTGATAATACTACACTTCTAGCATTTAGTTTGAGATCATTTTAGTACACAGAGTTTTTATAGGAAGAATTCACTCTGGTAGGTTTAGGTCTCAGAAGGTGAGTGCGTAGAGATCTGAGAAGTAAATACTGAAAGAGAGACGTCCCAGCACTGAGCACTGAGGGATACCACTGGTCACTTTTTACTTTCTCATGAGGCATCTGTAACTTGAATTGTGTGGGTTTTGTCTTTCATCCACTTTGCTAGCCATATTGGCACATAAGGCTCAATTTTTAAAGCATTTAACTTGTGTATAATGCTTGCATGGAGAATAGTGTTGAGACATTGGCCTGGTCAAGATATGGCTTTTATACTGTAGGGATGCTATCTACAATCTTTGTAATCTTTTCAAAGAAGTTTTTTTTTCTCATTTAGCAGTAGTGCTACGGTTTCTTGGAATTATTTTCCCATGCATTTACAAATGAGGCTTTCAAAATAAATTTAAATATTTTAAAGTAGAAAAAGAAGTTATGTTCTTACCATAACATTCCATCTGTGTTGATTATCTTCATTCATCCATTTATTACTGATGGGTGTCAGTTCTATCCTCAGAACCGAGTCAGCCTTATAACAAGCTCGTTCCAGCCAAAAAACTCTCAAGCTAAGCTTTTACCCCTAGTGCCCCTCTCCCAGTTACCTCAGATCGAGTTTACACGTGATAGGAAAGCAAAGGCTTTTTCTGAAAACAGGCTAGGACCCAATCCGATCCTCCAGGAGCCTCTGGAGGGGGAAGGTAGGTGGAACGTAATGAATGAAGATAAACATGGAACTTTATGGTAAGAAAATAACTTCTTTATCTGATGTAGTTAATCTTAATTCATTCCTTACTGATGAGGCAGTGTCCCTAGCTACTTTATGTCCTGGGAGGCCTTTATGGAAGAATGTCCCTGAGTACCATTGAACCAAAGGATGCTCTCCCCTCAAGACCAGGTCCAATTTGCAATAAGTAATAAAGGTATGGGGGGTAGGTCAGGTTGCAGCTGCACAGATGGCATCCATTGAAGCCCTTGAATGAATAGCTACAGTGGTTGCCATTGATCTGGTTAAGTGTGCTTTGACCTTGCTCGGTAGAAGAATTTAATTATTTTGGTAAATGTAGGATATGCAGTTTCTCAACCATTTAAAGTCACTTTAGAAGCAGCCCCCCCCCCCCAATTTCAGGCCTAAGAGAGACAAACTGGTCTGATTTACGTACTGGTCCTGTGTAGATAAAAAAATAACTGTCTGTACGTCCAACAAATGAAGGTAGTATTTCTCTATTCGAATAGTTTGGAAAAAAAAGCAGGAAGGTCAATAGTCTGGTTACTTGTCAATGCTGACAACTTTTGGAAGGAAGGAGGGGTTAGTCTAGAGTGATACTCTGTATGAAACATCATATAAGGGCATCTGATACATAAGTCCTGAAGCTCAGATGTCTGTCTAGCTGAAGGTATGGCTACTAAAAACAATGACTTCTAGGCCAAAAACTTCAGAATCCGCAGGTTCAAAGATTGGTTGTGTCAGAGATTGTAGTACCAGCGTTAAATCCCAAGGGTCAAGCGGTTCTTTGAAAGGAGGTCTAATGTGCGAGACCCCTTTTAAAAAGATTTTGCAGAGGCAATGGGAGATTTGGGATGAATCTTGAAAACCGTTTGAAATTGCAGCTAAATGGACTTGAATTGTAGTGGCTGCAGCTCTCAACTGTAGAAGATTTGAGAGATAATTTAAAACCAAAGTAACAGGAGCTGAGCAAGGATGTAGTTTCTTTTGTTTGGACCAAATCAAAAATCTCTTCCATTTTCTGTGATAGATTTTCCTGGTGGATGGTTTATATGAAGCCAGAAGAATATTACGTATAGGAGAGGAAAGGTTACTCTGCCTGGCTATTACCAGAAGTGGAGGAACCAAGCTGTCAGCTTAAGACTAGGAAGGTTGGGATGCATCAACCTTTTCAGATGTGAGATCAGTTCTGGAGTTGGATCCAGAATCCAGGGCTGGCATACTAGGTGAGGGCAAAGGAAGGAGAAACCATATCTGTCATGGCCAGTAAGGGGCAATGAGGATTACCTTGCTTCTCAGATGAAGGGCCTTTTTTTTAGAAAAGGGGAATCGTGGAGAAGGGAGGGGAAGACATACAGAATTCCCATGGGCCAATCGTGTATCAGAGTGTCCCTCAGTAGGACAAAGTAGCTGCTGCATTTGTTGTTTCGTGGGGAGGTGAAAAGATCGCAGCAGGGCTGATCCCAGCGGCTGAAAATCTTCGCCGCCATGACTGGATTGAGGGACCACTCATGTGGCAGTAGAATACTTCTGCTCAGCATGTCTGCAATCACTTTGGAAACCCCGGGAATATACGTTGCTATCAGAAAGCAGTTGGAAGCTATCGCCCATTGCCAAATTCTCATGGCCTCTCGATACAACGGGTAAGACTTTGTTCCCTTTTGTTTGATGTATCAGACTACTGATATGTTGTCAGACTGTATAGCAATTGTCCCTGATGGGAGGGTGGATTGAAATGTTTGCAACACTATAACTGCCCTCAGTTCTAGGATACTGATATGCAGATTGGCCTCTGCCTGACAAAGTGCCTTGGACAGTCTCCCCTTAGTAAAAGTCCCCCCATCAGGGAAGCATCTGTGGTGTGGTCACTGTGGCCCTGGGCTGATTTGGGCAGAATGGGTGATTCCATATTTCTTCGTCTAGCTTCATCTACCACATTAGATCCTGCTGCATTGCTGAGTTATATTTATCTGAAAGGACAATGGATTATGCAAAGGATACCACTGTGTCACTAGGAGCCATTGGAGAATTCACATGTGTAGTCTTGCCAAGGGCACTATGGTAATTGATGCCACCATGGAGCCCAAGAGTTGAACAACCTCCCGAGCAGGGACTAGGTTTTGACCGAGTATCACCCGGATCTGGGATCTTATCCTGTGCAATCTGTGGTCCGGAAGAGAGACTAGGCAAGCCTGTGTATTGAAAATTGCCCCTATAAATTTATTTTATTTATTTATTTATTTTACATTTGTTAACCGGGCTAGTCCAACTGGATACATGTCCATTTTCAGTGGAGGCCCGGGGAGAAAAGCTCCACTAACTACTACTTAACAAGTTAAAAATATACAGAATTATACAATAAAAGAAAACATTTGCTTTAAATTTCTTCCAGAATGTATAGACATAAGAGTACAATATGAGGCTTAGCAGGTGAATAAGATTAGATATTTTACTTAGTTACAGTATTACTACATTATACGTGAGAAGCAAAATTAGATTTATGTCTATTTATAGAGAGAGAGACAGAAATAATTAAGAAGTGGAAGTTGTAGTATACTAGAGTTAGGAGGAGGAGGAGGAGAGGGAGGTCAGAAGAGAGGAAGGAGGGAAAAAAGAAAGAAGTTAGCCAGGGTTATAGCAAGAGCATAGCCAGTGGTTGGTTAGGAAGATTTTGAGTTTGTTTTTAAATAGTGGAATTGAGGTCAGGGATGTGAGGTCTGGTGGTAGTTGATTCCATATTTTGCCAACTGAGTTGGAAAATGTGGAGTCACCTGCAATGTTATTTGATAGAGAAGTTTGAATCAGTATTTTGTTAGAGGAGCGAAGGTTCTTCATATTGGTATAGGGTTTTATAAGGGTGGAGAGCATTGGTGTGTTCTCTAGGTGATGAAGGGCTTTGTGGGCAATTGTAAGTTGATAGTATTGTATTAGGTGGGGTAGTTCCAGCCACTCTAGTTTTGTGAGATTCAAGCAATGGTGAGTCCTATATGGAGAGGCCGTAGCAAATCTGGCAATGTTGTTGTATGATGTGGCTAGTTTATTGAGATTATACTTAGAAAGATTAGTGTATATGGGGGAAGCATATAATAGGGTAGAGATTAAGTGGGTTCTAGCTATATTAGATCTGGCTTCAGGAGTTAAGAAAGATTTGATTCTGTAGAGAGAACCTAGTTTTCTGTTAGTTGTTTTTATTGTTGAGTTAATATGAAAGTCAAATTTTAGTTGGTTGTCAATAGTAATACCCAAGAGTTTGGTCGTTTGGTCTGGAGTGATGAGGGTGCCATTATTGGATGTGAGTGTGAAATCCATAGAGGGAGACAGGTGAGTGGGTGGAAAGATGAGAAGTTTGGTTTTCTTGGGGTTGAGGAGGAGACAATGATTAGAGAACCATTGCTCTATAGTGGTGAAGGTTTTTTGTGTGAGGGAGTGAAGTTCAGTCTGAGTTGAGGCAGAGCAAATGATGGTAGTGTCATCTGCATATTGAATACAGGTAGACAGAGGTGTGGATAGATGAAGATCATTTATAAAAATGGAAAACAGAAGAGGACCTAAGATGGAGCCCTGAGGGACCCCTATAGATGTGGGGAGAAGATCAGAGAGATGGTTGTCCCAGAGAACTGCCTGTTTGCGATTTTCAAGATAGGACGTGAACCAGCTTAATGCAAGATTGTCCAGAGAGAGGGATTTTAAACGATGTAAGAGGAGTTGGTGATTAACCATGTCAAAGGCTTTTGACAGGTCAACAAAGAATGCTGAAGAGGGAGTATTATTGTTGCAATTTTTGTTTATAGAATCTATGAAGGATAGTAAGGCTGTGGTAGTACTATGGAATGGTCGAAAGCCATGTTGGCAGTTAGCTAGGAGATTGAAGCTTAGTAGGTGATTAAGTAACTGTTTGTGGATGCATTTCTCCATTATTTTTGCAAGAGGAGATAGTAAAGCTATGGGGCGGAAGTTAGAATACTCCGTAGTCTCACCTCTTTTGAAAAGGGGGATAATGTGTGAGATTTTCCAGACTGAGGGGATAGTACTTTCCTTTAAGGTCCTATTAATCAATACAGAGATGGGGTAGGCTATAGCTTTTGCACCTATTTGGAGGTATTCTGCTGGTAATTTGTCAGCTGAGGGGGTTGTTGGTTTAAGTTTTTGAAGTAAGGACAATATATAGGAGGTGGGTATGGGTTTAAGATGAAATGGGGGGTGGAGCTAGGGGTTAATATTTTGGAGGTATCAGGGTTTTGTTGGTTAGCTAGTTTTAGTATAGCTGAAGTAAAGAAGGTATTAAAGGCATTAGCTGTTTGTAAAGGAGAGTCAGGGTTAGAGCCTAGTGGATTAGGTGTGACAGCTTTGGCAGGGGATAGCAGTGTGTTAATAGCGGTCCAAAATGTATGTGGTTGGTGAAGGGAAGATTGTTGTAGTTGAGTATAGAAGTTTCTTTTATCTTTTAGGATGGCTTGTTTTGTCATATTTCTTTTTTGTTTAAAAGTGAGATGATCAGTTATGTTTTTAGTGGTTCGCCATTTAGTCCAGGCTTTGTTTCTATAAAGGATTAGTTGTCTAGTTTTGTTTGTGAGCCATTGTGCTGTCTTAGTTTTCATTCGTATTGAGCGCAAGGGGGCATGGTGTTCAAGGATGTTGAGAAAAGTATTATTGAAATGGTTAACAGCATCATCTATAGGGAGAGCTTTAAGAGGTGACCAGTTAACTTGCATAAGTTCATTCTGAAACAGATTGGGGTCAAAATGTTTTTTACTAGGGAGAATCGAACTTGGGTTGGGATAGAAAAACTAGTTTTATGCCTGATAATATAAGTTAGGGCGTGATCGCTGAGGTCATCTGGGAGAGTTCCTGTTGTATATTTTTCCTGGGGACTATTCGTTAAGATCCAGTCAAGTATGGTTTCTTTATTGTTACATTTGTTTGTTCTTGTTGGGGAGGTTATGTTTTGTGTGAAGCCATGGAGGTTAATAAGGGTAGATGGATTAGCATGTTTACATAAGTTCCAGTCAATATTAAAGTCTCCTAGGAGTATAGTTTCCTGTAGGAGGTTTAGTGAAAGCCAGTTTAGTAGGTCTTCTAATATGGTAAGATGTTTGCCTGGGGGAATATAGGTACAGATAATATTAATAGTTTTGTGAGGGTTGAGTTGAAGTTTTGAAATAATAATTTCAACATTAGTGTCAGTTGGGAGGGTATGATTTGTTTTACTTATTTGCAGTCCGGCTTTATAAAATATAGCTACGCCACCACCTTTTTTGTTTAAGTGGTCTTGTCTGAGGATATTGTAGCCAGGGGGGACTATTTCATTATCTTTTATTGAAGGTTTGAGCCATGTTTCAGTTAGACAGAGAATGTCAAACTGTTGGACATCTAGAAGAGCATGGATTAGTGGAATTTTATTACAAATGCTACATATGTTTAGTTGGGCAATTGAGAGTGATTTTGGGGGTTTAGTTGATACTGTTGGATTTGTATTAACTGGCTGTGAGATAGTTGGTAGTGAGGATGGGACAGGGCCAGGGTTGGGGTGTATGTCTCCATCTATCAATGAGCAAATTAATATAAGGTTATAAAATTGAGGGGGGTTGCAATAGTAAATATCATGTTTTTTACGGCTATGAATAAAGTATTTAGTGTGACAGAGACAGTGATATTTAGGTTGGAGATAAGAGGTTTTGTAGATGGCAATGAGATAGCTTATGGATGTAGTTGGAGGAGTAGATAATGTATGTTTACGTGGGATGGTAAGAGTTGAGGGTAAGGGTTGTTCATAGGAGGTTGAGAGATAGGTAGAGGTGAGAGTAGTTAGAAGAGTTAGTAGTAGTAGAGGGTAGTAATGGTTAGGCATGTTAAGTAGAATTGGAGTGAGTGGCTTGAGAAGATGTGGTCTAGAGAGTAAAAAGGAATGGGGAGGGAGGAGAGTATTATAGATGGGGTAGGGACAGGAACTAGAGGGGGAGGGAGGGGAGTATTATAGATAGGGTGGGGACAGGAACTGGTTGTGATTGGTTCTATAGAAGGGAGGGGTGTGTCTATGTGGGGATAAATGTAGAGGTTGCAGGGGCGGGTGGAATTTGGGGGCAGGGAGGGTTGCGGAGTGAGCCCGAAGGGCGAACGGAGCGGGAAGACACAACAGAGTTGTAGATGTACAGAGAAGACAATCAGTAAGGTGGAGAAACAAGCAGGTAAGTTTGTAGCAGGTATTGTAAATGTAATAAATGTAAGGTGTGGTGAAGTGCAGGTTTGTAGCAGAAAAGTAAATTAGAAGAGAGATATGGCAGGGGCCAGAGAGAAAGAAAAGAGCAGTTAGGAGCAAGAAGATCCAGGTACAAGACAAAGGTACTGAAGAGTAAAGGAATAAGTTAATAGGCAGTAAACCAAGTCATAGAAGGATGCCACCTAGTGGCCAGCAGGTATAAATTAGAGTTATGCAGGTAAGGAAGGGGTAAATGGGGAAAAATAGTAAGGGAAAGACAAAAAAAGTGTTAGAGGAAAAAGAGAGGATGCTTACACTGGTGACTATGGGAGTGTAATAAATAAGGGTCTGGAGAAGTATAGAGATAAGAACTAGGGCTGTTGGCTGCTGGCAGTCCTGGGCAGGTAGCTAGATTAAGATACTCAGGTCAGAAGTTTTGGATTTAAACATGTATAAGTAACATACTTTTACAGTCTCTTTTGTATGAAACCACCGAAGATAACAGGGTTGGGGCTTAGTTGACACAAATGCTGGTCTTCCAAGAGGGCAGAGTCACTTGTGTAGGTGATTGCAGGGTCCAGTTAGTCAACTAGTAGAAATAACAGGGAGAGAGAGGAAGATAGAAAGGCAAAATGGAGAAAAATATTAGAGAGCAATTATACATTTCTAGCAGATTTGTAACTAACAGGTGAGCATTAAACACGTTTGTACTTATAGTAACATTCCATTTACTTTTAGTAAAATTCCAAGGTTTGAGAGGGAATCAAGTTGCACTTTCCCCAGTTTGAGATTCTGCAAGTTTGAGAGTGTAGTTTAGAGCTATTTCCAGTAGATGCTTGGTGGGGGTGGTGAGGAGCCAATCATCTAAGTATGAAACACCCGGAATCCTTGAAGTCTCAAGTGAGCTGTTTCCACTGCCATACACATATTCCTCAGGAGAGTACATTTGCTTCCTCTTGCACATCACCTCTTCAGCGGGAGTTTCTGATGAGGACTCAAAAGAGGGGGCACCCTGCGGTAGGGTATCCTGAGGCTCTTGTGCTTGATGTCCCGATGTGGTGGTTTGTGTCAGCTGTGGCTCAGAAAAAGGGCATATTTGGTGTTCCAATGCTGACAATTTGCCTACAGAGGCAAGAGCCCTCTCCATCACCTGGAAAGCAGGTCTACTTAAAGAAGGATGGAAGCCTGGAACCAAGGTGGACAGCCTCCGAACTGGGGTCACACCTCGCTCCAATGAACCCACTCCCAAGGACGGAGCCCCAAGGGAACTTGGTACTGTCAGGACTCCTGGAACAATGGTAGATGGCGCCATAGAAAAAAAACAGCACCGTACCAGGCACCCTGGAACCCACAGTCCAGTTACGAACCTGGGGAAGACCCAGCTCCAAACAAGTCGAAGGCCAAAGGGACCACAGTGAGATCCACCAGCAGTAACAAAGGCATGAGAACCATAAAGGGTATCTGTGCCAAGAACTTCCAAGCCTGCAAGGAGGTCAATGGAGGCGAGTAAGTTGGAGTCTGTGGAGATAGGCTCCCCAAGTCCGTATGGAAAGGGAGTTTTGGCAGGTGTAGCAATCACTCTGGCTGTCAGCAGCTGATCCACAAGACGCACCACATCTAATTCTGAGAGGCTCCTAATCGATCTAGAAGATATCCCTGTCAGGGAGTCAGGATGTTCTAAGAAAGGGCTGAACTGTTTCCCCAAGAAAGGATTCACCATAGGGGAATATCGGGTTCATGCAGAGTGGTCTATTGGCACAACGGTCTTGAGACTGGAGAACTTTATGAGAGGAATGTCCGGTATGGGTGCAAATGGAACAGACACTGTAGGCAAGCTCACTGTCGTGGATATGGTCGGCACCATGATCGGTGTCAACGTCAAAAATCTTTAAAGATGGCACCAAGGCAGAAATTTGTAATTTAGACACTATTGGTGCCATAGACATAGTTGGTGCTGTAACAGGCACTGACTATTCAATTTTTGTAGCTGGCACTGAAGACAGAGCTGTAGAAGCCAATTTCAGCTCTGGAGCCGACAAAGTCAGTTTTGGTACTTTTTTCTTTGGTTCCTGTTTCTCTGACACAGTGAACAAAAAAACAGTATATCCAAAATAACCACAAACAGTAAACCTGGAGCACAAACAATAATAAAAGATAAAGGAAAGTTTTTTTTTTTTTTTTGAGAAAGAGAGAGAGAAGGGGGGATACCAACAATGGTATTTAAATTTTTACCTCAGAAGGTAAGGGAAAACAGGCCATACCACCAATGGTACTTGAGAACTACCAAGAAGGTAGTTGAAATAAAGACAGGAACTAATGGATAAATTAGCAATAGACTATAGAAAGGTATAAGAATGAAAGAGGGATGAAAATTATTCATGAAACGGGTTAAAAAAAAACTTGAAGTACTTAGCTGAGAGCTGTCTTGACATGGCTTTTCGGCTTCTTGGCAAACGAGATCTGAGGTAACAGAGAGAGGGGCACTATGGGCAAAAGCTTAGCTTGAGAGTTTTTGGCTGGCATGAGCTTTGTTATAAGGCCACCTCGGTTCCGAGGACGGAACCGACACCCATCAGTAAGGAATGAATGAAGATTAACATCAGATTTGTCATTTATGTTTGTTTGTGCTTTGTACAGTAAAACTAATAAGTGATATTAAGTTGAATTAGTGTGGAACTTTTTTAAATTTGAACATTTTTTTTTTTTTAAATTTTGGAATGTAATGTTTTCAGATTCATTTACAGAGTATTCATGATAATTTAACTCATTACAGCCGAGTGCGCCTCCAGGCATTTCTGCAGTTCCCTCCTACTGTGCCTCTAGGCATCAAATTTTGCTTGTCCATATTTGCAGTAATAATTCTAAAACCATGCTACATACACTGTATCAGAATACTTTATCTTGAAGCATACATGATGGCAAATGCAATTGTATTGATATGTGACATCTGTAAATGAGTATTTCTTAAAAGTGTAAGGTGGTAACTTCATTTTTTAAAGGCTCATGCCATACCTGCGGGGGTTAAAGTTACACACTCGAGACATACAGGAGAGAATGAGTTAAAACAGCTTTAAGTCTTGAAACAAGAACTTGCACTTCTAAAACTGGAAAACGATGCTTCCTTTTTCCTTTGCTCTAATATGATTAGCTTAGGAAATTTTGTTTCTTAAGAGATCATAGAACAATTGAAGAGTCTAACATCCAGCTTTGTAGGAGCTGGAGGAATGGTCTGTGTATTATATATTTATATCTATATATATGTGTGTGTGTATATATATATATATATATATATATATATATATATATATATATATATATATAAAATCATTTTATAATTAGTCTTTAGAATATAAGTATTGTGTAACTAGAATTTTATTAAAAGTACTGCATTTTTAATACTCTGTGTTAGAGGTGAAACTGAAGTTATGCCAAGATATTTAGATTTTGAATCTTGTCTTGAGACACATGCAGCAAGTGGAATGTCCACAGGGATACCTTACTAAAAAGATCTAAGGCCTAAACATATCCTACATGGACCAACTCAGAGCTGTCACAATACTCTGTGTTCTACAGACTAAGAGATGACCTGCATCTGGCATACAAGGCATCCTCCAACCCATTAATGATGGATTTGCTGCACATCATTAAGTCAAATGGCATCAGAATTACTCTTAAGGCCTCTTCTGCAACATCAACAGAACAGTTCGGAGGGTTGGGTGTATCTCTCATAGGATAACGCTGCTCTGGATCTGACTTCTTTTAATATGTTCATCCCTGTCCAAATTCAAGCACAACTTGGATCTAGCGATAGGAAAAAGAAAATTAATTCCAGGAATGTTCCTTGCACTACTGAAGGATAAAGGCATCTCTTAAATGCTTTATCCCTTGCATGTAACCTCTCAGATAATTAGGTGAGGCCAATCTATAATCAAATGGGATAGGTTGTTTCAAGCACAAAAAGGAAAATTGGACAGGTTTAAAATGGCCCACAAGGGCAGGTAGCATAGTACTATCTGTAAAGTTTGAGATAAACTTGAAAGAGTTTACTATTGGACCCAATACTGAATGTTTTAATTAGGATTAAAGCCAAAAATAAATTGGAAAATATTTTTTTTTCCTGATTCTTGCTGGCAGTTTCTTGGCTTGTATTGTATTGTTGAGTCTTTACTATGTGACTGTACTATTGGAAAAAACATAGAATTGGTGAACAAAGGTATTCTTGTGAAGTACCTTTACTATATTTTAAACTGATGTAGAAGAAAGTACTTAATTTGATGAGCATCACAGAATTTTTGCACAGATTTTGGAAAATATATATGAGTTTGGTACTTTGATTTCAATTCTTTAGCTAAACATGCTAAAGTTTGTGGAAATGTCAACTGTAAATTTTACATTTTAGAGCAAGTGCAGAAAAACCCAAGAGGTGGTCACTGAAGATCTACTTTTAGAATACTGTGAATTATACTGGCACTTACTTAGTCAACAGCCACTGGGTCTTAAAGGAGAACCGCACCTACAGACTCAAAAAACATTTTTCTCATCATGTTTTGGTGTTTCCTTCATTTTAATATGATTCTGTGACCATGTACAGTTTTTTAAATATTTTTATATGTAATTTCAGTGTCTGATCACATGCGGTCTAGCATCTTGAAGTGATTTGATTCTCTCTTCTTCCTGTATACATCCCAGAATGCAGTGTTTGTCTTTTAATAATTACATTACATAGGCGGCTTTGTTCCCAAGCTGCTGTAGCAGCATTGATTTTACAGGCATACACTTCCTCCTTTCAGGTAGTGGATTTCAACTGTTTTTTTTTTTTTTTCTCCGTGTTGGTGAAAGAATTCTTCAAACACAAACAGTAATAATGCCATGGAACACATTTTCAAACAGTTTTACACTGTGTATTATTTTTTGGAGTTTCTAATCTTCATTCTTTAGTGGTGCCTGAATGTACTTCTGCAGCTCATCCCCCTCCCCCTCCTCCTTCACACTTCATCTGTCCAGCTCTGAGAGTTCTAAATGTAATTTGAGCTGCTAGCAGCTTTGACAATGGATGGCTGCGGTGGTGCAGTGGTTAGTGTTGCTGCCTCACAGCAAGAGGATCTCTGGGTCGATCCTTGGCTGGGGTGCCTTCTGTGCAGAGTCTGCATGTCCTCCCTGTGGTCGCGTGGGTTTTCTCCCACATCCCAAAGACATGCGGTAGGTGGATTGGACACTTGGCCCTTGGTGTGAGTGTGTGTGTATGTGCCTTCTGTGGAGGGTTGGGCGCCAGGCTGGCAACTCGACACCATAAAACTCCACTGCCAATCATGAGTGCACAGGTGATCCACTGTGGCAACCCCTAACTGGAAAAAGCTGAAAAGAAGCAGCAGCTTTGATTGAGAGGTCAGAGCAGGAGAGATGAGTAATGCACTGTTTTCTTGTTCTAGACTGTCTTTATTGACAGTGTGGCAGTTATTTCTGCTTTACTATTGCCTTCCTCCTGTTCTGAAATTGTAATCCATGCTCCTTAGTTAATAGAAATGCACTGCTTGATAAACTGTGTGAGTATCCTATTTAAAACATTATATATAATCTCCTATCATTTTTCAGTCCGACTTGCAGCGATACGAAACTTGCAAGAAATGATATTTCATGGAAATGTACTTACCCTATTTTCTCCCCCATTATTAACCCAGTCAGTATGTCAGTTTATTTTCAACATAGCAAAGTTGCTATATGTGTAAAGAATGAGATTATCTGCTCTTGGCCCATGACTGCACTTCATAAACTTCTGCATACAGTAATATAGTACCTGACAGCTATTAACTATGTTTTGCCATTACTGAATAATGTACGGTAGGTGTCACTTCTACATTCTGTCCGTATGATAGTACAACAAAATTGTTTGCCCTTGGGTAACAGTTCTGTGTAATTAGAGTTTTACGTCTGCTTACAGATCAAGTTTGTTGAACTGTCAATAACAATTGATATTGATATGTCTCCTGAGATGCCAAGTTAAAATTCTTTTATTTTGTTTTTGACAGTACACACTGGACAATTGCTGCTCAAAGTGCACCAAAGCAAAGCTTGTATTGCCTGCAGTACTGTGGAGATTTTGTAGTAGTGCTGCATACATATATAACAGGTGGTGTTTGTCATCCAGTTTCGGAGTGTATCAGTAATATGAGATGAATCATACTGAAATGTGAAGAGACATGACAAACTGATAGCTGCATACTGTTTAATAGAAAAATTAAAAAAAAAATACAAACTTCATTGCACAACATATCAGTCTGTATTGTTGCTCAGCTGATTATTTTTAGAAAGCATTGCTGCTGCATGATGTACTGCTAATTTGTAGTGCAATCTCCTTTGTTAAATGACACTTACTAACGACTATAAGCCTTCTTACTCATGACTGATTAAAGAAGCCATTACTATGTTGAATTAAATCTCACATAAGAAATCTAAGTAAGGTGGGTATTGGTTAGTCAGCCAAGCAACTCCAAGATGAGTTGTACGTTACCCACAGAGATTGCATAGTTGTGGCCAAATTGTCAAGTTCACATGTTAACACAGTATGCCAGAATAAGTGCAACAGTCCATCACCACAGGTTTGTTACAAGTACACCCACTTTGTAACAATACAACTTTATTTTAACTGTACATAAACACAGCTTTGTTGTAGCATATTTCAGACTATAATGGAACATTTTTTCACACCATCTGTTTGCTATACACCTCATTAATTACTCATCCCCACTTTTCATTTACCTATAGTAGGTACTACTCTGCAACTACATCATTCAGTACTGCAAGTATTTAAAGGGGAAAAAAGATGTTATCATAACGTTACATCTGTGTGGCTGATGTTCATTCATTCTTGACTAGTGGGTGCAGTTCCAAGGGGACAAAACCAACTCTGCCATTATACAAACCTTGCACGACCCAAACATTCCTGAGCTAAGGCTCTAGCCATACTGCTTTTCTTCCCATTACCTCAGATTGAGTTTGACTATCACCAAGAGAAATGGAAGCTCTGTCTCATCAACAACCCTATAACAACCACAGCAGTACGTCTGAAACTGCAGGAATGTATTTGATGGGGTAGGAGGGTGGGATGTCAGGAATGATTGAAGATCGACAACACAGATGGAACGTTATAGTAAAAACATAACTACTTTATCTGATGATGTCAATCTTCATTCATTCTTGACTAATGGGAGAGACTCCCTGGCTACTTTACATCTTGGGCTGCCCTAATGAAGGATGTTCCTGAGCACCATACAGCCAAAAGATGTTCTTCCCCTGGAGACCGTATCTAATTTGTAATGAGTGGTAAAAATATGTGGAGTAGCCCAAGTTGTGGCTGTGCAAATGTCTTACATAGAAGCTTTGGAATGGAAGACCACTGAAGTGGAAACATATCTTGTTGAATGAGCTCTAACATTTGTCGCTAGATTGCTTTTATTCTGATTTTCATCATCATCAGCCCCCTTTTTCCCATTTTTCTACATGGTTTCAGGGTATCTTGTTAACTATCGCCAACTCTCTCGATTCAGTGCCACACTCCTGCCTTCAGCACTCATGCCTGACTGTCGCAGATCTTTCACACAATACATCCACTGCTTTGCTGGATGTCCACGCTTCCTCTTACCTTCTTCCTGTCTGTCCCAAATCTTCCTCACCAGATTGTCATCAGCTAACCTACATATGTGTCCAAACCACCGTAATCTGTTCTCTTTGATCTTTTCTGCAATTGGAGCTACTTTGGCTTCTGCTCTTATGTCCTCATTTCTTCGCCTGTCCCGCAGTGTGCATCCTATCACCTTTCTCAGGCACTTCATTTCCATCACCTCTAGCTTCTTCAGCTGTTCTGCCTTTACTGCCCAGGTTTCTCTCGCATAGAGTAGTACTGGTCACACCACTGTCTTGTACGTTTTACTTTTCAGCTTCTTTGGCATTCTTCTGTCATAGACTACACCCGATACTCTATGCCAGTTGGCTGCAGCCCCTCTGATTCTAGCTTTGACCTCTTCATTCAGACTACCCTTCTCCTCAACTACTCCTCCCAGATACTTGAAGCTGTTTACCTTTTCCACTATCTTTCCTTCTATTTCTATTCTCAGCTTCTTCTGATGTCCCCAATTTTCTGCCATTACCACTCTTATCTGTGCTTAGTTTCATCCCATGTGCCTTCAGATTTGCATTCCATTCTCCTATCCGTTGCTGAAGTTCTAGCTCAGTCTACCTGTACTGCCAACATCATCTGCATACAGCAGCTTTGGTAATCCATCCTGTTTGTTAATGTAGTCCATCACCAGTATGAACAGCAGTGGGCTCAGAGCTGAACCCTGATGTACACCCCACACCCACTGGGAACCCCTCTGTGAGGCCGAAGACTGTTCATACGTGAGTCATTGGGTCTTTGTACATAGCCTGCACTAATTCTGCCAATGTTTCTGGGACTTCAAACCACTGCAGGACTGCCTAGATAAGCTTTCTTTGGACCTTATCATATGCTTTCTCCAAGTCTAGGAATGCCCAGGTAGACTCTCTCCTTATCTCTAGCTCCTTCTCTGTCTCAATGCAAACATCGGGTCAATTGTACTGCATCCTGATCTGAATACAAACTGCTCATCTCCCATCTTACATTCTACTACGCTGCATATCCGTTTATCAATCACCCTCTCAATAACTCATGCAGTGTGATAGGAGTCTGATGCCTCTGTACTGCCCACAGTTGTGGATGTCCCCTTTGTTCTTATACACTGACACAAGTATGCTTATTCTCCAGTCATCTGGGATATGCTGACGCATTTCTTCTGATTGTACATACATGGAATGCACTCTCAACCATTTTGACAAGGTGATCTTTGAAAATGGTTTGCCCAATGTAGTACCTGAAAAGAATAAAAAGAGTTGGCCAGAGTTTCTGGAGGATTTTGTTCTGTCCCAGTAAAAATGTAATTGTCTGTGTACGTTCAGCATATGCAAGCAGTACTGTCCTTTGTTTGAACAATTCGGAAAGAAGTTAAGTCTATGGTCTGATTGATTTTGCAGTCAGACACTAATTTAGGACGGAAGGAGCGATTACTCCTGAATGATCTTCTTTATTTATGGGAAATTATATATGGATGCTGCATGCACACACAGCCTGTAACTTTGAATGTCTGCTAGCAGATGTGACAGTTACTAGGAAGATGGTCTTCCAAGATAAAAATTTGAGTTCACAAGTGGCTGCCGGCATAAAGGACTCATAAACTAAGCATTGTAATAATAAGGTTAAAGCCGAAGTTGCTATAGGAACTTTAAAGTGTGGCTTCCAGTGTTGAGCCCTTAAGAAAAATTTTGCAAAGATGGTGAGACATCAAAGAATGATTATCACATCTGTTATGGAATTTCAAAATGGCAGCTAAATTAACTCGAATGGTAGAAGTTGAGGCTCCTGAATGAAATAAGTTGGCTAAGTATTCTTTCACCGTATTGCCTGGAGATTAGGAAGCCTCAAAGATATTTGTATCCCAACAAATAGAAGCTCTTTTCCATTTACTAAGGTAAATTTTTCTGGTGGACTGTTTCTAAGAAGCCAGAAGTAACTTTGGCAGTGGGGAGGGGAAAATGTTTCACTGGCAATTACTGGAAGTGGAGAAACCAAGCTGTCGGCTTGAGATGTTGAAGGTTGGGATGCACCTGAGCTGAGGTGAGATAACAGGTCTGGACTTGGATCAAGAGTCCATGAGTGGTGAACCAAGTGAGTCCAGAGAAGGGGAACCCACTTGCTGGGGCCAATGAAGTGAAACAACAATCAGTTTCTCAAATGTTGGGCTTTACGCAGAAATTGTGAGAATAGAGAGATTGGTGTGAAGACATATAGACGTCCCGGGGCCAATCGTGGAGAAGTGCATCTCTTGTGGACTCCCTGTGAGGGGGATCTGGGGCAAAGTAGATGTTGCAGTTGTTTCTGGAAAAGGTGAACACGTCACAGCAAGGTTGACCTCATCGATGAAAGATTATCCTCACTACCTTGGGAGTAAGGGACCACTCGTGAGGTAGAAGGATACACCACCTTAGTTTGTTCGCAATCACGTTGGAATTCCCACTGAATATGGGTTGGTGTTATAAAGCAGTTGTAGGTGATTGCACATCCCAAAAGTCTTACGGCTTCATGACATACTGGGAAGGATATGATTCCCACCTGTTTGTTGATGCACCTGACTACTGACATGTTGTCTGAGTAGATAGCAATTCCTGAAGCAAGGGCAGACTGGAATGCTTGCAGAGTAAAGAGCACTGGCCTCATTTGTAGGACATTGTTATGTAGGTTGGCCTTCAAATGGCTTGGACGGTCTTTCCCTGAAAATGCCACCCCCACCCCCACTATCAGGGAAGTGTCCATGTTCAGTAATATAACAGCCAAGTTGGTTCCAAGGGTTCTGAATCTAACCTATTTGTCAGTAATGAATGAATGAATATTGACATCAGATCAGCTGGTTAACACCTATTGCAGCTGTACTTATTTAACTGCTAACATGTCTTTGCAACGCAGCCAGTGACACCACGCAGTATTAATTCAAAGACAGTGCTCCTTCACAATGTTTTTGGCAGCAACTGCTACTGGTAGCATATTCAACTCTTCTGCAATTTATATACTGGTAGCATATTCAACTCTTCTGCAATTTATAACACAGTACAGAACATATCACTCCAGATTTTTTTTTTTATTTATTCTCACACAAAAATATATTTATTATCCTTGTTATAGTAAGACGTAGGACTCCCACCCCTGGTCAGTCATGACTGAGCATTTCAAAGATTTTATAGGATACTACTCCAGGTGAAGTAATGCACCAACACAGAAATGTATGTATCCATTATATGCACTGCACTTCTATTGTCATTTTGCACCACCACAATATGTGTTATTACTGCAGCAGTCAAAAATTACACCCTCCAGAAGTACATACGCCTATGGATCAAACGCACACAATTAAACCTGATTGAAGTAGCACAATGGTAAAAACAAACAGTTTAAGCTTGCAGTGAGGACCACATGTGAATGTGATGTTTAACTAAAACATCTCTTTAAGTAATTCAATTCTTATGCTAACATGACAATCTACATCAAAGAACATGAAAGCCACCATTACCCACATCTGTATAGCAGCAGTATGCAGTTGAACTGCAGATTGTGATACATATAATTAACAGTGGCATCGCAAAAGCTGTCCTAGAATGCTGTTTTTAAACACCTTTCCAAATGATGTGCTGCTTATTGCAGTACCAGATGACATACGTTGTAGTGTTTGCTCACTGACCAGCTCCACCTGTCATTTATAACCATTGCTCACTGCTACCATGGCAAAACCCTTTCAGTATCGCACTGTCATTGACTACAACAAGACAGTTCAGATTTTCATTCAAAGTAAACAGCATAATTTCAGAAACTATTTGAACCTGTTCCCAACATGTGTACTGATCAACAAATCTGCAAAGCACACACTGCTCTAGACATCATAACACATTCTACTGATAACAAACCACACTGACATCACAGCATCTGGTAAAGGCTCTTATCTCACCCATAGTGCCTTTTGTAGGCAGATTCATGAGGTTAAAATTAACAGTGTGAAAAAATCTTCTAAGTGAAATCTAAAGCTCGTGCTGCTAAATGCTAGGAGTCTTAATATACATTTGCACTAATTATAAGCATTGCTGGCTATGGCAGATGCTGAAATGTGTGCAGTCACAGAAACCTTGTTCTTATCTGCGGAGAGCACCACAGCCTTACCGGGTCACTTGTCCTAGCATACAAGGGTTACAAGGCAAAGGAGTTGTTTCAATACTTTTCAAATACATACCTCCAGGCTGGTCAAACTGTATAACGCGCAGCAGACACTATACATGCAATTAACTGTTGACAAAACACCTGTGCAAATCATAGTTACCTACAGACTCCCAACCATGACTCAGGAGTCCTACTCCACCTATCTGGGCTAACTTCAATCCATCTATATTCAATATGCTACCCTGATTGTGATAGACTGTGACTTTAAAACCCTTATGTGGAACACCTATTCTAGCTTAAACAGGAATCCACAGAGATTCCTTACATGCAGCAGTCCCAATGCACTGGATAACCTGGTTGACAGCATCACAAGATGTGAAAATATCCTGGACCTGCTAGTAATGAACATGAGTAGTCCGTGTACCACCCATACATTGCCATCCTCCTTGGTAAGATTCAACCATAAAGCAATCACTTTCTAAGTCATCATCTCCCCTGACCTGCCCCCCTTGCCAGGGTTGAACAAAAAACTTTTCCAAAGCTGAGTACAACCTCCTGGGAACAGATATAATCTGCCTCACAACCAATATCCCATCAGTTGGCACATGCACTAATGGACAAGCTTACACCATAAAACTGTATGAGCACCTATATAGCTGCATGGACTTGCAATACCTGACAGCATCTTCCTCAATGAAGAGTAAACCTGTGTGGTGGACAGCAGCAATAAAGATGCTCTCTAATAAAATGAAAAACTTGCTGTCCGGGATCAAGAAGGCGCAGGTTCCAAGTTGGAAGCAGTTACTCCTTTGTCTGAGCAAGCAAACAAGGTCACTGGTGAAATCCTGTAATGAGAAATTAGAGTCCAAATTTGGTACATCAAGTAAAGACCATCACAAGTCATTCTTTGCATATATCCGCTATCTCAAAGGTATCTCCCAAATCTGCTGGCATACAAGTTTCAGTGAAACCCCCCTACATTGGGTCCCACCCCTCAATAAACCATGTTGCTTATTTTTTCTTTCATGTTTGACAAAAACATAAGCAACATTTCTTACAAGTAAGTCCATCTACTACCGGCGACAGACTGCATACGGTGTGATACATATACGTATACATTAAAATTTCCACAGTAACTTAGACCACTACTATAACATTTACAGAACATCTGCAAAGCTCTATCAACGATCAAGTTCTCCATTTATCTAGTACTGTTCCACTGATGAGCAATGGTTCAACTGACATATCAGCAATACAGCACAGTGCAAATGCCTATTGAAAATGACATGGCAGCACATCAATCCAACATAGAAGCAGCAATGCAAGTCAGACATAGGAGCAACAACATTTCACAGGGACCTGAAAACACGCACAGTAAGATACCCTGGCATGAATCTTCAAAAGGTAACCCAATATTAACTTTGGACAAGCACATGACTGAAGTTATTTTTACATATTAAATGTGTAACGCTCAGTGAAGTGGTACAATGCCAAAATAATGGCTACATTCAACCTGCGTACAAATGTCTACTGGACATTAGTAAACTGACAAAGTCTTTCACATATGACAACTGCAGAGTTCCTTCTTATAGTAGGTGTTATCCATGAGCAGCAATGGCAATGATATTCACATCCACAGACTAAGTTCAAATTTCATGTAAATGGATGCTGTCACTGACACTCAACACTTCCAGGGTGAGATTCCAGAAAAAATATATATAGGTAGTGCTGATACAGCTGCTTGCATGGTGACCCATGCTCAAAAATATTACATTTCTCTGTACTGCGAGATTCATGTTGTCTTTCATCAGTTTAACAAGTATGGCAGGGTATGCAGAAATGTAAGGGGATTGTATAGGCGAGTGAGAAAGTGCTGTGTGCAAATCAAGTGATGCATATCCTCAGTATTCGTCCTAGGATCGAAAGCTAAAAGAAATAGATAAAAATAGAGCGGTGGTCAGCCAGTGTATACAGCATGACATTGATAGTTTAAAAACTTTTTTATTGAACTAGCAGCTAAACCAGAAGTTAAATGTTAAAAAATGTTTTCCAGGATAACACTCGAATAACCCATTTGTACAGTACATATAAAATCTGCTAATATAGTATAAACGTATTACAAGCAATGCAGTATAAAAACTACATTGTTGTACACAAATCACACTAAGTGGCAATACAATGTACCCCAGAAATTGGAATGCACACGCAAGGGTACTGTATCATTGCTGCCATACAAGCAACTGCAAAACATGATGTTTCGTATTTCAATGATAGCTTACAATTCTCCATTTATGACATTGCAGCAATTACCATGTTTACATTATGGCAAGAGAAACCAAATTGAATTATACATGGAAGATGTGACAGTCACATGTTTCAGTTATACTGACAATGCCTGCATTCCTTACTCACTACTATATATATATATATATATATATATATATATATAGTGGCTGCAGTCCAATATGGTTTGAATTTCTCTACTTGGATAAACTTCTGTTGACAGCACCAATTGTAACCACCAATGGCAAACATGGCTTCCTTACAAGTGCAAATGCAACTGGTAGGCTGACAGAAGAAGGTATCATACAGCTGTAATCATATGTGCAACCACTGTGTTATTAACTGCACTCTCAATTTGTTTACATGGAAATGACACCTATAATACCAATTGCATGCATTCCCTGCTATATCAGACAGTTGTACCAGCAATTATTGCACAGTCTTAACCGCGTTGTATGCTGTTTCTGTACTCATCATGTAATTCTGTATTTGTGGCAATTGCCTGCTGTGTGATAAACCACAGCACAATGTGTCTACATAATAAAAAGTAGACCTCAGTGGGACTGCACTGACTGCCATAGCACTATGTGACATCAGTCCATCTCTGTGACTGAATAATCTGCACTGTTAGGAACACAGTTCTCGCACTGTATTTCCACAAACATACACGCACACCATAACATCATGTACAGATCAGCCTTACATAGTTACAAACATCACAAACTACCTACATTACTATACATCTTTGAATGAAAACAGGTGGTATAAAGAACTACTTACCTAGTCCACCTGTTGCTGCACTGCTACATCAGTTGGACATTTCATTCCTTTTGCCAAACCTAGACACATGCTATCACCTCGCTCTTCTCAGGACATTCAGACTGAGAAATGTTCTTTGGTACTACTGGTACTGACATGGGGGTAGTTTCCAGAATTCCTCTTTTCACCTTTACAACTGCCATCATTAGGTCATAAATATAATAAAATTTTCACTTTTCAAATATTGGTTTAATGACCCATTCCTGTTTTGCCTTCAGGTACACCACCTTATATCGAAGCCGTCCTTCAGATGCAGACGCTGGTAGGAAATCATACTACAGCTTGCTCATGGTTTATGTTTTCATTATAGGTTCATAGGTAGGTACTAGGCTATTGGCCCTAGGGCCTATATAAGCCTAGCCAAATGGTACACTGGCTTTTGCCACCCAAGAAAATTATTTTCCTATGCCCCATCAAGCAGGGCCACAGAAGTGATCCCTGGGGTGAATTTCCAATCTCCCATCCAATCATCAAGATTTTTCTTGAAGAGTGCTAATGAGGAGCTTTGTTTGATATAGATAGGTAGTTTGTTCCAGAGTATGGGAAGTCTCTTGGATAGGAATCTATCCCTCCAGCATGTTCTGTTTATTGTAGTGACAATGTTTAGGTCCCTAGAGCGTGTAGCTCGGAGGGATTGGGATTTATTTAAGTGGAGCATGTCCAACAGCTCTGGGTTTGACATAGCTTTGTATGTTAGGCAGTAATTGCCTCTGAGTAGGCGATATGCGACAGAGTAAAGCTGGAGTTTTTTGAGATGGTCTGCGTAGGACATCTGTTTGAGGCCAGTAATCCTCTTTGTGAGGTATTTCTGCAGCCTTTCCAGTTGTTGTAGATGTCTTATGAGGTACATACCAAAAGGGGCATTGTACTCTATAATGGGTCTAATGACTGATGAGTAGAGGGGAACAATTACCTCTTTTTTTCCTGGATGAGAAACCTTTTGCGATGAGGTGTGCCACGTAGAAGGATTTCCTGACTACTGTGGCAATTTGATTATCAAAGGAGAGACTACTGTCCACCTGTGTCCCAAGGTGGTCTCATCACAATTTCGGTGTTAAGTAGATTATCGCCTATGTGGTAGTTCATGGGTACAGAGTTTTTACCAAAAGTGATGACGATGCACTTTTTAGCATTGAGCTTGAGGCCATGGCTTTGACACCAGGCATCTGCCTCAGTGAGGCCTTTTTGTAGGATGTCTACATTGTTAGGAGTTTTGATTATGGTTCCTAGTTTGCAGTCATCTGCGAACTTTGTTAGCCAAAGACCTTCTGTGTTAGCCTAAACTTTAGAGAAGTAGATAACAAACAGGAGAGGACCCAGGACTGAACCCTGTTTTACTCCAATTGTCAATGGTCTGAAGTTGGATTTAGAGTCTGCTACTTTCACAGTGCGGATTCTGTCAGTGAGCCATTTGGCAACCCATCTTGTGACATAGGGATTCATACCTAGTTTAGTGAGTTTATATATAATTCCAGAGTGGGGGGTGGTGACGAAAGCCTTGGCAAGATTTAGATAGGCTGTGTGAACCACCTTACCCTCATCTACGACTTTGGTGACTGCTTCAAAGAAGTCCATCAGGTTTAAATGATCTGCCTTTTACAAACCTGAACTGGGTAGGGTCTAGAGTTTGGAGATTACCACTGTCATTATTTATAAGTTCCATGATGATATGGTCCATAGCCTTGCAGACCAGGCTCTTCAGGCTGATGGGGCAGTAGTTCCCAGGGTCCATGGTGGCTCCCCCTTTGTGGAGTGGGATAACCGTTGCTGTTTGCCTTTCACTGAGCACAAAGCCTGAGGTGAGGCTATGATTGAACACGGTACTTAGGTGGGGTGCCAGTTCATTCTGTAGTTCATGTAGAACGCAGCCTGGGATGTTGTCAGGTCCCATGGATGCTGTGTTCTTGGCTTTGGAGAGTGTGTTTTTTTACCTGTATAGCCATGATTACAGGAACTTTGCATTATTCCGGTATAGAGATGGGCCCTTTAGGGGGTGAGAGAGGGGTAAAGTTAGCACTGAACCTATCTGCCAGGATGTTGGCAATATCAGTTGGTTCTGTATATTTAGTGCCATTGTGCTGTAACTCAGAGCAGATCTGAGTGTTGCCATTGAGATTCTTGACATAGCTATAGGATGCTTTGTGGTTGTTTTTAGAATCAGTGGCAATTTTGTTTTTGTAACTAGCTTTGGAGGATTTTATGAGGGATCTCAGCTTCTTACTGAGGCTGACCATGGAGTTCCTCCAATCATGGGAGTTTACTCTGTTTTGCAACAGTTTCTTTCTTCTGTTGTAGAGTTTGTTTATGGCAGGGGACCACCAGATTGGCTTTCTTTTTTTTGGAGGATAGCATATTGGTTCTGTTAGGGATTGCATGATCCATGCACTCGTGTAAGTGCTTATAAACTGCATTTGTATAGGATTCAGCAGTCATACCTCTATTGTCCGTCAGCATGGATGTCATGAAGTTTGCCACTTCTGTCTTAAGAAGTGTGAAGTTGGCTTTGGAGAAATTTTTTTTGGTGGTTTCCCTAATGGGGGGTGGGGGTAGGATGTGGATGTCTAGGGTGATTAGCTTGTGGTCAGATCTGACCAACGAGGAATTGACTTCTGGTGTGAATGCCCATGTTGGTAATGACCAGGTCTAGGATATTGCTGCCCCTGGTGGGGGTTTGGATAGGTTGATCCAAGGCATTGGAATTTATGAATTCCAGAAAATGTTGAGCACAAGAGTTGGTGCATGAGTAGTTTTCCCAGTTAATGGTGGAGTAGTTGAAATTGCCCATTATTAGGATGTTAGGTTGTACCCTAATATTTTCCAGTGTATCAAGAAATGAGGAGTGGGAATCCTGGGGCATGGTAGGGGATCTGTAGCAAGCTACAATTTGGATTGCAGTCTTGCCCAGAGTTAGTTGCACTTGGATAATCTCGGATGTATTATGCTGAGCATCTAGCCTGGAGGTGTGGATATCCTTAATGAATATGGACACACCTCCGCCTTTGGTGTTTCGGTCCAGGTTAGGTGGTCGAAAGGTGTGGTATGAATTATAGCCTGGTAATGCAGGGGTGCCCTCTGGAGCCTTTAACCAGGTCTCTGTCACTGCACAGATGTCCATGTTCTCCATTTTAAGTAGTGTCACGAGTGAGTGCATTTTGAAGTTTAGACTTCTAGCATTAAGTAGCATTACCCTCAGATTTTGATCAAGGATGGCAAGTATGATTCTTGCTTTCATTCCAGCATAACTAAAGTGATCAAACTTTGGGCAGTACTTGCATAGCAAGGCATGGAACGCCTCAAGGTTTCCTGTGTGGCAGAATTTAGTAATATGCTTCAAACTTAATAAAGATTGGGTTTTTAACAATCCTCTGTAGTGCAGTGTGTCATGCATCATCTTATTTGAGCCACTTCTTATCACCGTCAGTGACTGGCATCTATGAGCACAACAAGAGAATTTCTTTGCACCAGTCCAGCTGTTTTGATCTGCTATATGGTACAGCAATGAAAACCATTTTTTCTCCAGTAAAACTTCATCGCCATCACACGTTTCAGAACACCACCACAGGTGATTTGAAATACTGTGGCACCACTGCAATAATTCTCTTTTACCTTTCTTTTTGCCAGCTTCTGTTATTTTTTTGGTCAAACCTTTGTATATATGCCACACATTGAACTGATTTTCAACATCAGGGAATTCCTTGCACACCAGGAATATGATACCCGGATGCCTATCTGTAGTGACAAGGTTTACCTTAACACTATTTTCCTTCAAGTTGTTCATGCACTTTTTGAAAGCTTTCTTCTCCAGTCCTACTGAAGATATTCCTGGAGAAACCTGCTCTAGTGAAAAATCAATGATCAAGCTCAACTCAAGGTCCATCATGCTGTAGCAACAGTATTTGGCTGAATAACCTCAACTTTCACATCGACTATATCCTGCTGACTTTACTTCTTCCCCATTGTATCTTCCAGTAACTTACTCTGATGCTGTGTCCAGGTGTGTTGTAATGGGGGGAATAAATAGTCTCGTTGAATTTCATAGAATGTCATCTCACTGATGAATTCCACTCCAACGTATGCACAGAATCTCGCAATATGTGCATAAGTGCTGCCACTGAAAAGGACACATGATGCAAGGAGAATATTGCCAACTGGCATGCGACCTATTAATGGTTGACTTTGCCACTGCAGAACTTCATGCCCGCTAATGCATGATACTTTGACAGACACATATGAACCCATCTTTGATTTCTTTTCCACTTCAATGGCCGGTGATTGGCATTGTGGACAGGTCAGTTTTAACAGAAGGGAATCAAGGCAGGACTCAAATATCAGGAACTTTGGCTCGGTTATCATTTCTTCATCTTTATCCATTTCTTCTAATGCATCATCCATCTCAGAGGTGGAAATACTGTCAAAAGTGCAGAACCAGTCTGGATCCTTTTCAAGGTCATCATTTGCGCACTGAGAAAATGAAGACTAACTGTCCATGCTTGTGTAAAGGACATCTGGAGGATGCCTGAGCAGAGTGCTGCAAGACTTTATGTGCAGAGACAACTGTGCTTGAGCTACTAGTGCCCACATCCCTGTCACTGTAATCGCCTTCTGGAATACTTGTAACACACTTGCTACAACTGCCTGTTGTCACTACTGCTGCCACCCTCGACTGATGCTTGCTCACTCCTATCCATTTCAATAACTTTTGACTTTTTGAAGTATGTGTCGTCCATCAATGTTGACACTGCCACCTCAGGAATCTGAACTGCTGGATCTATCTTATGAACCATTCCTTTACTAACTTCTGGGAACTTTGTTTGAACACCTGCACTGCAATCCTTCCTGCGATAACTGGTTTGGCATGCTACACTCTTACTACACTCCTGAATTTCCACTGTGTAGTTTTCTATGGGTTTGACTACCTCTTCATACAATTCTGGCAGTGGAACCTGCAATAGTAACACTGAAATTAGATAAATCCATGGTCATTACAATACTGTGTTTCAATACCTTCAAAAGTCTAAAGCAAATGTGGGTGCAAACACATACCTCTAATGGGTTTTCCATTTATCCTTAATCAGCCTGTAAAACCACCCCAGTTATAACTGGCATTGCCATGGAGGGGACAACAAATGTAAAAATCCCCCTAAATTTTGTTCCTATTCTGCTGCACACTTCAGAGTTAATTTGATATGGCTGTCATGCTCTCTAATGTATTTCACATGAACTACTTTTATAAGTAGATTTACTGTTACCCATGCACTGTTATGGCTACATTACCCATTACTGAAGGATACCATATCTGTCCATTCAGTTGTGCATGTACACTACATGCAGTTTCAGCAATGGTGTTGTGTCTGCCTGACCACTCATTTCATGCATCTAGTGTTACTATGACATAAACTTCCGTGTAGTCTGCCAGTGCCCAACAATCCCCAAAGAAGTGCACAGTTATTACAAATCATGGAACCTGTTCTAATACTGCCTTGAAAAGGCATAACACTAGATGCGTTTTCATGTCGTGTATGCTTAACACTCATTTCATGCATCCAGTTTTACTATGGCACTTATTTCTATGGACTGTCCTACCGCTCATCAATTCCAAAATTAGTGCACACTACTTACAAATCAGGTAATCTGTTCTAACTCTACATTTAGAAGGCATAACATTAGATGCATCTACATCAATGGTGTTGTGTCCGCTTGACCACTCGTTTCATGCATCCAGTAGTAGTATGGGTAGTATGGGACATACTTCCTTTTACTGTGTGACTACTACTGAAGCCATCCTTAACCAGATGTAGTATACACACATATTCAGTACCAACACTCCCAACAGCACGTCTTGCTCCAGGCTTACCTCCACATGTCCATTGCTCACAGTGAAGTCTTCCATTGTTTCTTGAACCACGTTTGTTTGCATTGCCTCTGGTAGTGGATCATTTTCCTGGTTTTGAACTAATTGGATGTCTGTCTGTGACACATAAAACAACAGGGGTTAAGCAGTCAGTCAGTTATCATATTAGAACACTTATTAGAAACTATGTACAGCTTCATGTAATGGGCTGAGCAGTCCATGATGAAGCTAAGTATGCCTGCCTTGCATTCCGAACATAGTTGTTCATTGACAATGTCTTCCAGTGTAGGCTGTGCTTCACTTAAAAGTTCATCTACGATCTGCAGGGTACAGGATGATTAGTCACCACAGGGCATCAGAAGTTTCATGGATGTCACAGTTATCACTCCTGGTCTCCAACTTCAATACAATACAGTTAACAGCAGGTTTTGTTTCCATGTTTCTGCTTGGGATTGAGAATTGCTATAAGTATGACATTTATTACTACAATACAACAGTTTGTAATGCAATCTTTTAACTTCCTTCCATGTCACTGCCAAACATATTATAACAACTTTAATAAGGTCAACTATAACATCTAAACAGCAGCAACAAGATGTCTATTACCATGATCAAATGGTTTGAAAGTAATGCCCCAATAATACTTATTGCGGTTGTCAGCCTTCTTGTATCGGCTGTCTGGAAGTCGGGTAAGTGAACATGTGGTCTACTGAAATAGAGTGTTACATTAAAGGAATTCCCCCTGCACGAAAGGCAATTGCACGGCTCCAGTAATATGAAATCCAAAAGCCAAAAGATGAGCCAGCAAACTGTGAGACTGAAATAATATTTATTCAATGAAAAAACAAACCAGTTTCGGCTGATATACACCACAGCCTTCCTCAGTGTAACTAAAATTCATTGAACATAATCCTTTTATAGATATATTTTAATTAAGTCAAACATGTGATTGGATAATCAAAATTGTTCATTTAATAAAGGTGGGAATAAACCACCCAGTTTAACAATCCACTTCTTTTCTTTTGTATCCAGAATGGAATGCCATCCTGCTTTGTTGCATTTATTCCCTTTTATAATTGAACTTGGCATATAAATGTTTTGTGGAATGTTTGAATGGAGCACTACTTGTTTTTTTATTTATCAAGTCACTAGTGTGTTCAGAAATTCTCAGTCTAAGTGGCCATGAAGTTTGACCTATGTAGAAGGCGCCACAGCTGCATGTAGCTAAATAAATCAGCCATTCGCTGCTGCAATTGGCAAAAAATTGATGTCGTAAACTGTGCCACAGTTCTTACTTGTAAATTGTTTGGACTTAAAAACTTTACTACAATGAGTGCAATAACCACATGGATAGCATCCTGTGAGCATCTCACCTGTGAGTGTGGTTTGTACTTCTTGAGAGGATGTTTTAGAATGTGAATGGTTATAATGGTTGGAGTGTGAAGCTAGATTTCTGCCCTTACAGAATGAAAAATTACATCTGTCTGATAGAACATTAGACAGGTTGTGATCACTCTGTAGGATATTCCAGTGTCTTTGTACACTATTAATTAACAAATCGGAATTCCTACCATAACTATTGACTAACCTGATAGGTGGCAGCCTGTGTTGCTCATGTTGTTTATATTCCAAAAGGTCTTCTCTTTTTAGTGTATTGGCCCAATTGCTGGCCTGTAGGACATGTCCCACCTGATAGCCCCTATCCTTGAATCTGCGGGTCAGATCCTGTCTGTATTCCAGAAAAGTGGAATCCCTAGAGCAAATACGTCTCATTCTAATGTACTGGGATTTGGGGATATTCCTTGTTATATGAGGTGGATGAAAGCTGGATGCATGGAGGAGGGTGTTGTATTGGGGATACTTCCGGAAAACTTCAGTACATAAAGTGTGATCTGATTTCCTAGAACTAAAAACATCAAGAAAAATGATTGTGTTTAAGTCAAAGTTAACCGTGAAGTGTAAACCCCATTTGTTTTAAGTATTCAATGAATTCAGACAAATATTCCGCAACCGCCCTCCATACCATCCAACAATCATCCAGATAACGCCTCCATATGTCCATCTCTGTCAGGTACAAATTATGGCCTGCATCGTAAATAAGCTGTTCCTCAAAAAAGGCCATAAAAAGGTCAGCATAAATGGGTGCAAAGGATGCCCCCATAGCCGTACCCTTAATTTGCCAATAGCAGGTGACCTGATAGAAAAAGACATTGTTAGTTAGAACATGCTCTGTCAGGCCTAATAGAAAAGTATTGAATCCTGGCTGATACAATTGTGATTTATTTAACCAGTATTCAAGGGCCTCTAGGCCAGCAGCATGAGGAATGTTAGTATAAAGGGCACTAACGTCTAGAGTACACATCAACCATTCAGGTTCGGGTTGGGTATCTGAGATGATTTTAAGAAATTCATTGGTGTCTTGTATACATGACCTGACCCACTTCAATAAAGGTTTAAGATGTTTGGTAAGAAATGACAATGGCTCAGTAACAGAGCCTCTCCCAGAAACAATTGGTCTCCCAGGTGGTTTAACAGGATCCCTGTGTATTTTGGGTAAAAAATATATATACTGGCTCATGGGATCTTTGATGGTAAACTGTTGCCTGACTTTGTCACTAATGATACCTTCATCCTTAGCTAATAATTGAAATTCATCTATCTGTTTTTTAAACTTAAAGGTGAGGTCCAGGGGCATCTCAAGATAATACCGCCTATCCTGAAGTTGTCGTTTTGCTTCCACATCGTATTGAAGCCAATTCATTACTACTATGGCCCCACCTTTATCAGCAGAAAGAATGTCCTTGTTGTTTTGTAGTTCAAATAGTACATCTCTTTTGATCTTTGATAGATTGTTTCGTTTGTAAATAAATTCACCCTTGTGATAGTGTAGATCTTTGAGAACACTACTTTGAAATTGGTGTACCGTGGGATTCATGGGAGGCATATACCTAGATTTATGATAAATTAATTCATTATCCACACCAAGGTCAGTAGAATCTTCAACATGCAATCTAAGGTTTATAAGTCTACAAAATGACATTACATCTTGCGCTAAAAGATCTTCAGTAACCAAGAAGCCAGGAATAAAATGTAAACCTTTATTCAGAAGTACCATTTGTGTGGTGGATAAAATCTGATCAGATATATTCAAAACATTGACATTTTGGGTTATTTCTGTGTTATTAGTTTCAAAAGACAATCTATGTTGTTTATTTCTGGCATGTTTTCTGTCTGCTCTTTTGTATTTGGGCCTAAAGGGGCCGAACTGTATGCCCTCTTGTGGGTGGGTGAGTCTGGTGTGTGTTGCATGTCTGTATCTGTGTATGAAGACTAATCATCAGTAGATGACCCTGTGTCAATAGGTCACTTTTTCACTATCGACCTTGGTCGTTTTCTTTTAGGAGATTGTGTTTGTGCTTGTTGAAATCTGACTTGTTTGCTAATACTGAAAGGGTTACCAAGCTGATAATCCATTTGGTCCCTTTGGAATTTTTTAATTTTCCTATTTATTAGTTGTTCTTCAAGACCAGATAGATCTTTGGCTAATTTGTTCAAATTACTAATGAAGAAGGGCCGTTCTTCATGTGTTGTGCTTCTGAACATAACTTAATAACTTCTACAATTTGTCTGTCAATGACTCTGTCATGGAATTTAACCAGGGCTTCAACAAAACCCATAGTGGCTTGTTGTTGGATGTCACCCCATTGTTTGTTCAGGTCATCATCAGCCTCATTAACAAATGGTTGTGTTTTAATCCTTAGTCCCCTTGGTGTAATCTCTTTGGCCATATATGCTTTAAAGAGTTTGGAATGCCAGATGTGAGATCTAAGAGATCTCATGCTCTTATGTAGCTTATCAAAACATAAGCCACAACTGGATTCCGGGCCTAGGGTAACCCCATTTACATTATTGTTTGTACTACCCAATCCAAAGACTCCCAAGCCCTCCCTATCAACTGGCAAACCCATTAATATTTTTGTTAGTTCCATTATGGTACAAATTATACCTTGAAAAAACTACATTATTGATAATGAGTATTAATATAAAAAAATTTTATCTGCTTTTACTGTATTTGTGTTTCTTCCTACTTTATTTTGCTTTTGTGTCATCTTAAAAGTACTCAATTGTATTTATTACTGCTTGGTGTAACTCATTATAAGCCTTTTAGTTTAAGCACTTGGGCTTCAGACCAGTTGTTTTACATTAAGAAGGTTTGTGGCCTGCACTGTAGTGGCAGAACAGGTAGCTTACATCCTTCTAAGTTGGGAACTGCTGATTGAGGGCTCAGTGTCTGTTATTCTAAAAGTGTATTAATTCTGGTTTAAGCACTTGGGCTTCAGGCTAGTTATTTTACATTAAGAGGGTTCGTGGTCTGCACTCCTGTGGGAGGAGAGGCTGGATTCTGCCCTTCTGAGCAGGGAATTTCTGGTTAAAGGCTTATAGTGCCTGCATATTTGAACTGCTTCTTACTGAAATTGGTACACCTTGTTTGCTGTAGCATAGACTAGATCCAGGCCTGCTGAACCTAGCTTTGTTTGTATAACTTGAGCACTAATCCAGGCATTCTTTAAAGTATTCAGTTGTATTTATTACTGCTTGGTAGTAACTTGATTAAAGTGTAGCTATCATTCTGTCTTTTGGATTAAGCACTTGGGCTTCAGACCAGTTGTCTTACATTAGGAAGGTTTGTGGCCTGCACTGTGGTGGCAGGACAGGTAGCTTACATCCTTCTAAGTTGGGAACTGCTGATTGAGGGCTCAGTGTCTGTTATTCTAAAAGTGTATTAGTTCTGGTTTAAACACTTGGGCTTCAGGCCAGTTATTTTACATTAAGAAGGTTCGTGGTCTGCACTCTTGTGGGAGGAGAGGCTGGACTCTGCCCTTCTGAGCTGGGAATTTCTGGTTAAAGGCTTATAGTGCCTGCATATATGAACTGTTTCTTACTGAAATTGGTACACCTTGTTTGCTGTAGCATAGACTAGATCCAGGCCTGCTGAATCTAGCTTTGTTTGTATGCTTGTTGTTTGTTTGCTTGTTATTTCCCTGAAACGCTAATTCCACCTAAAACGCGGCTTTTCAGTGCTTATGTGGATCCCTAGTGATATCTGCATTGCTTACTGTACTTATTTCCTTGTTTCACTTGAAAGAAAGTTACTGTTTGTTGTTTTTGCATTTAAGTTACCTAGCACTTGCTCACTAAAGCAATTATATAAGTCAGCACTAAAAAATTAAAAGCACTACACACTCACAAACTCCCCTTGAGTACCGTGTTCCCCATTGGCTCTTTTTTTCAATTATAAAGGAATTCCCAATACTATTCTTGCATGTCCAAAGGTCAGTTGTCAATCTCCTCTCCGGTCCAGCTGGTGAATCTGGGAATCTTGAGGCAATGTTACAACTGCCTCATGTACACAGACAACCCTCTCCTCCTCCCAACAAATTCCAACACATGTGAAAGATGCAACCATATAGCCAAACTGGAGGCTAAGCTCTCTCAACTCAGTACTGGCGTAAGCAGTCAGGAGGAGAAGGAAACCACACTCACTACAATTCCAGTCTCACATAGACCTACCACAACGGCAAACCAAACACATAAACACACAAAAACATACTCGGAGGCTCTAAATAAAAATCTGCTTAAGCAGCAGAGACCTCCAAAGCTGACACCCAAGCAACCGCTACCCCAAAACAAAACACATGCAACACATAGCTCACAAAGCCAGTGTGCCGAACAGTCACAGCCCTTAAGGCTAAACAACACACCTGATACACTTGTAATAGGTGATTCTATCGTCAGGCACACTGACGTCCCGCTCACCAGGCTGAACAAGGAGAAGGTCACGGTGAGCTGCCTGTCAGGCGCTAGGATCTGCCACATAACACAAGCACTCAGGTCACTCCAAGGCAAGTACAAATATGACTCAGTCATTGTCCATGCTGGTGTGAATGACCTGAGATGTACCTCCCTTGACTACATGAAAAGAGACATAGAGGAGCTCTCTGAGCATGTAGCCCAGGCTGGTATGACCCTGACCTTGAGTAGCATCTTACCCTCACCAAGAATGATGCCACAATATGAAGACAAGATGATCAATTTCAACAATTGGCTTAAGTATTGGTGTCATTCAAAGGGGATCCAATGCCTGTCAGCCTGGGATGACATGCTTGACAAGCCATGAGGCTTCACTAGGGACGGCTTGCACCTGTCACCCCTGGGCTTTCGGATATTGGCAAAGGCTCTTGCTACCCCCATAGTGCCTTTTTTAGGCAAGGCTCAAAAGACAAACCCACCTCCATAGGTATCACAAGGGATAAGAAAATGCTACTCAATGCCAGAAGTCTAAACCTCAAGATGCACGCACTCAAAACTTTCCTTAGCATGGAGAACATCGATATCTGTGCAGTAACAGAAACCTGGTTCAAGGCTCCCAAGAGCACCCCAGCACTACCAAGTTATACCTCATACCATGCTTTTTGGCCCCAAAACTTGGACCGAACCACAAAATGAGTGGGAGTATCAATATTCGTCAAAGATACCCACACCTCCAGGTTGGTGGCACAGCACAAAGCATCAGAGACTATCCATATGCAACTAACAATGGGTAAAACTGTCTTCCAGTTTATAGCCTGCTACAGACCACCCTCCCAAACCCAGGAACCCCACTCGGTCTTCCTGAGAACACTGGAAAATATGAAGGTCTCTCCAAACACCATTATAATGGGCAACTTCAACTACCCAAACATAGACTGGGAGCATTACTCTAGCTCCAACACCCTAGCCCAAAGGTTCCTAGAATTTACAAACTCAAATGCTATGGAACAACTTGTTACCACTCCCACAAGAGGGGAAAACATACTGGACCTGATCATCACCAACATGGGGACTCTATGCTCCAGACCAGAAGTGCATCCCTCACTGGTAAGATCAGACCATAAACTAATCTCACTGGATATTCATATCCCGACTCCACTCCCTGCCCAGAAAACCACAGTGAAAAACTTCTCTAAAGCAAATTTCACACTCCTCAAAACTGAGGTGGAATCCTTCAAAGCCCCCGGGCCTGTGGAAAATACGGCCCAGCCCGCAGAATCCTTTATAAACGCATTCTATGAACACCTTCAGGAATGCATGGATCATGCAATCCCAAATAAAACCAAGACCCAATCCTCCAAAGGCAGACGTCCTGTCTGGTGGACCCCAGCCATAAACAAACTATACAATAGAAGGAAGAAGCTACTACATGATAGAGCAAAATCACAAAAAGGGAAGGCATCTCTGATCAGTATTAGCAAAAAACTACGGGCACTCATAAAATCGTCTAAGGCCAACTTCAAGAGAAAAATTGCACAGGACACTAAGGATAATCACAAGGCTTTCTTTAGTTATGTTAGGAACCTGGGTGGGAATTCCCAGATATGCTCAGAATTAGTCCAAAATGACAAAAAATACACCGAACCCACAGACATTGCCAACATCCTAGCTGACAGGTTCAGTGCAAACTCCCCCCCCCTCCCCACCAAAAGGGCAAATATCTATCCGAGCAGAGTGCTGCCACCCTGACATCTCAGATGCTCAGGTAAGAGCCACCCTCTCAAAACCAAAAAACACAGCATCAATGGGACCAGACGGTGTCCCGGGCTGCATCCTACATGAACTCCAAGAAGAGCTAAACCCAAACATAAAACTACTGTTCAATCTCAGCCTTACTACAGGATATGTACCCAAAGAGTGGCGTACAGCAACAGTGGTCTCTCTCCACAAAGGTGGTGCCTCAATGGATCCTGGAAACTATCGCCCCATAAGCCTGACTAGCTTGGTCTGCAAATCTATGGAAAGGATCATCATGGACCTCATAAATAAAGATATTGGGGACCTACAGACACTGGATCCTACCCAGTTCGGCTTTGTTAAGGGCAGTTCCTGCCTCTTAAACCTGGTCAATTTCTTTGAAACAGTCACCAAGGCCATTGACGAGGGGAAGGTGGTCAACACAGCCTACCTGGACCTCGCAAAAGCCTTCGATACAATACCCCACTCGGGCATTGTAGATAAGCTCACCAGCTTAAATATAAACCCCTATGTCACTAGATGGGTTGCAAACAGGCTCAAGGACAGAACCCACATGGTTAGAATTGCTGGAGCTATGTCAGACTCCAAACCAGTTACAAGTGGCGTCCCACAAGGCTCAGTCCTGGAACCTCTCTTGTTCGGTGTATATTTCTCGGAGGTACAGGCCAACACAGAAGGACTGTGGCTGACCAAGTTCGCAGATGACTGCAAACTGGGCGCCATAATAGACTCTCCAGCCGACACAAGCATCCTACAAAAGGGCCTCATAGAAACAGACAACTGGTGCCAGAGCCTTGGCCTCAAGCTAAACGCCAAAAAGTGTATAGTCATCCCCTTTGGCAAAAACAAAGTGCCCACAAATTACCACATAGGTGGTAATCCATTAAGTACAGAAGAAGTAATTAGGGACCTGGGGACCCAAGTTGACAGCAATCTCTCATTTGACAACCACGTGGCCAAAGTGGTTAGAAAAACATTTTGTATAGCCCACCTAATCATGAAGGGATTCACATCTAGATCAGGGGAGGTCATCGTGCCTCTTTACTCATCCCTCATCAGGCCCATAATTGAGTACAATGCCCCTTTTGGGATGTACCTTACCAGACACCTGCAACAACTGGAAATACCCCAAAAGTACCTCACCAAGAGGATCAAAGGGCTCAAACTGATGCCATATGCTGCCTGGTTAAAGAAAATCCAGCTCTACTCAGTGGCATACCGCCTGCTCAGAGGTGATCTGTGCTTGATGTATAAAGCCATGTCCAACCCGGAATTAATGGACATGCTGCACCTCAGAAAATCCAAATCCCATCGAGCTACGCGCTCGAGAGACTTGAACCTCAGCACTGAAATAAATAGGACATGCTGGAGGGACAGATTCATAACCCAGAGGCTCCCTTCACTCTGGAATAAAATCCCAGTCCAGGTTAGGCAGAGTCCCTCATTGACTCTCTTCAAGAGGAATCTTGATGAGTGGATGGGAGATCGTAGGTTTACCCCGGGTATCACTTCTGTGTCACTGTTAGACGGAGGCCCAGCATACTAACCTCGAAAAAGGGCATAGCAAAATTAATTTAAAATGGGTGGCGAAAGCCAACACACTCTAGCTAGGCTTATAAATGCACTAGGGCAGATAGCCTAGTATGAACCTATGAGTATAGACCAACCATCAACCTATAAAGATTAATTTGTGAATCCTTAGACACTTCTGGATCCACTTAGAAAATCATTTAAAAGTCTATAAATGCAAATGTTTAGCAGCAAAATTAGCCCTTGCCAAAATGCAATGGCAATGCTAAGCCATATTATTCCAATTAGTACTTATATTGATAATAGAATGAACAATAGTAGCCCTTGTGTTTTCCTTGAACCCAGTTTTCAGATTTGGTCTTGTGACCCACTCAATAGTTTTCAGAACAATGCTACGTCCTTTTGGAATATAAACAACATGAGCAACACAGGCTGTCACCTATCAGGTTAATCACTACTTATGGTAGGAATTATGATTTGTTAATTAATAGTGTACAAAGACACTGGAATATCCTACAGAGTTATCACAACCTGTCTAATGTTCTATCAGACAGATGTCATTTTTCATTCCGTAAGGGTAGAAATCTAGCTTCACACTTCAACCTTATAAACATTCACATTCTAAAACATCCTCTCAAGAAGTACAAACCACACTCACGGGTGAGGTGCTCACAGGATGCTATCCATGTGGTCATTGCACTCATTGCAGTAAAGTTTTTAAGTCCAAACAATTTGCAAGCAAGAACTGTGGCACAGTTTATGACATTAACTTTTTTGCCAATTGCAGCAGCGAATGGCTGATTTATTTAGCTACATGCAGCTGTGGTGCCTTCTACATAGGCCAAACTTCACGGCCACTTAGACTGAGAATTTCTGAACACACTAGTGACTTGAGAAATAAAAAAACAAGTACTGCTCTATTCAAACATTCCACAAAACATTTATCTGCCAAGTTCAGTTTCATGGTCATAGACATTATAAAAGGGAATAAATCCAACAAAGCAGGATGGCATTCCATTCTGGATACAAAAGAAAAGAAGTGGATTGTTAAACTGGGAGGTTTATTCCTACCTGGATTAAATGAACAATTTTGATTATCCAATCACATGTTTGACTTAATTAAAATACATCTATAAAAGGATTATGTTCAATGAATTTTAGTTACACTGAGGAAGGCTGTGGTGCATATCAGCCGAAACCGGTTTGTTTTTTAATTGAATAAATATTATTTCAGTCTCACAGTTTGTTGGCTCATCTTTTGGCTTTTGGATTTCATATTACTGGAGCCGTGCAATTGCCTTTCGTGCAGGGGGAATTCCTTTAATGTCACACTGACTTTTCTCACTCCTTGCTTGGGGTCTGTGAGACTGATGTGAGCTGCATGTCTTATCTGCAGCTCACAGCAAAAGAATTACAAATTGTTGATTGGAAATTGGATTTATCCACACTTTTTTATTACTTTTTACTACTTGGCCATATATTTGTTTTTTCAGTGATTAACAACAGTCCAGGTCATTTGTTTGGCAGAAGAACCGTTTTTCTACATGAGGCAGCCTAGCAGCAGAAGGAGAAATTAAGTCTACACGAGTCTTCAAAACTTTTTTAACTATTGCTATGTATGCTTCTACATCTATGGACGCTTCCTGACTCTGGGTAAATAAAAAAGTCTTTGAGGCATTTGGTTGCATTATTTGAAGTACGCTTTTGGTTGCTAAACTCGGATTAACAAGGGACGTCTTTTCAGTCCATTCATTGCCTTTTTCAAGTGCCGTTTTTTATTATGTACTGTGCTGCCTATGTTTGGGACAAAAATGACCACATGTGGCTATATTTCATATAATTTTTTGAGTATTTGGGTGACACTGTGTATATGCATATACGTTTTAGTGCTTACCAGTTCTGACTGTTCTTTTGGCTTCCTGGCCGCCATTTTTTACATCGCGACCAATAGTTAGTACAAGAACAAAGCTATTTTTGGAACTAAGGGCTTCTTTGAAGATTAATAGATCATATATGTGTGACTAAACAACATTCTAACTTTTGTACATCGGGATTAAGATATCTGCATTGGACTAAATATGAGGAATGTTTATGCTGTGTGATACGAAGGGTCTGGATGACGTGTTTGGGACTTTTTATGCCAAAGTACAGTCTTTTTCATATATTTTGAACATATAACAACAGGGAAACTGCTGTTGTTAAATTACATGCTATTTTCATTTAAATAATATCTGTTAAATTTTTTTGTGTTTCTGTATCACAATATACATATTGTCTTAAGAAATTGTACTGTACTAGGGGCAGTTAAAGATGCGATGACTATTTTCTGAAGTGCTTAAAACCAAATTGAACTGTTAATCTAGTTTAGTTTAATTTACAGATAGTATGCAAGATGTCTGCTGTTGCTTTTCTTTCATTTAACTGAATATATCATATGCTTGATCTTTTATAGCAGTACTGCAGCTTGATAACAAAAGCATATACACACACAAATATAAAAACATTTTTCTTGTTAGTTTTAGGCAAGCATTATCTCTATATGTGTGTTTAGGATTTAGATAACTCATTACATCATATGCTTGATCTTTTATAGCAGTATTTCAGCTTGATAACAAAAGCATACACACGTCAAAATATATTTTTCTCTTGTTAGATTTAGGCAAGCATTATCTTTATATGTGTGTTATGGTTCAAGCATATTGATGCAAAGACCAAACTTTTGGCATCTATCAATGTGGACACGGACATTAATAATTTTGTTGGATGTCCCCCAGGCTTTAAAGGCTTAACTGTTTTCTTTTATAACATTTGATGTCAGCTTTTGGATGGGGGTTATTTACTATTGTTTGTGTTTTGCTCTATCTCCAGATTTCTAATCGGCCCCTCAGCTGACTGACTATTTCTATCTTTTGATATTCACGACCAGATCCTTTGATCTATATTCTGGTATTTTATCTTATATATATTGGAATGATTAATATTTAGACCAACATATTATACCATATGAACCACAGGCCAGTTATGTGTATGGCAGCCGGATTTGGAATGGACGTAGCATTGTTCTGAAGACTATTGAGTGGGTCACAAGACCAAATCTGAAAACTGGGTTCAAGGAAAACACAAGGGCTACTATTGTTCATTCTATTATCATTATAAGTACTAATTGGAATAATATGGCTTAGCATTGCCATTGCATTTTGGCAAGGGCTAATTTCGCCACTAAACATTTGCATATATAGACTTTTAAAGGATTTTCTAAGTGGATCCAGAAGTGTCTAAGGATTCACAAATTAATCTTTATAGGTTGTTAGTTGGTCTATATTAATACTCATTATCAATAAAGTAGTTTTTTCAAGGTATAATTTGTACCATAATGGAACTAACAAAAATATTAACGGGTTTGTCAGCTGATAGGGAGGACTTGGGAGTCTTTGGATTAGTAAGTACAAACAATAATGATGTAAATGGGGTTATCCTAGGCCCGGAATCCAGTTGTGGCTTATGTTTTGATAAGCTACATAAGAGCATGAGGTCTCTTAGATCTCACGTCTGGCATTCCAAACTCTTTAAAGCATATATGGCCAAAGGGATTACACCAAGGGGACAAAGGATTAAAACACAACCTTTTGTTAATGAGGCTGATGATGAGCTGAACAAACAATGGGGTGACATCCAACAACAAGCCACTATGGGTTTTGTTGAAGCCCTGGCTAAATTCCACGACAGAGTCATTGACCAACAAATTGTAGAAGTTACTAAGTTATGTTCCGAAGCACAGACACATGAAGGACAGCCCTTCTTCATTAGTAATTGAAACAAATTAGCCAAAGATCTATCTGATCTTGAAGAAGAACTAAAAACTAGGAAGATTAAAAAATTCCAAAGGGACCAAACAGATTATCATCTTGGTAACCCTTTCAGTATTAGCAAACAAGTCAGATTTCAACAAGCACAAACACGAACTCCTAAAAGAAAATGACCAAGGTTGATATTGAAAAGGCGACCTATTGACACAGGGTCATTTACTGATGATTTGTCTTCATACACAGATACAGACATGCAACACACACCAGACTCACCCACCCCCAAGAGGGCATACAGTTCGGCCCCTTTAGGCCCAAATACAAAAGAGCAGGCAGAAAACTTGCCAGAAATAAACAACATAGATTGTCTTTTGAAACTAATAACACAGAAATAACCCAAAATGTCAATGTTTTGAATATATCTGATCAGATTTTGTCCACCACACAAATGGTACTTCTGAATAAAGGTTTAAATTTTATTCCTGGCTTCTTGGCTACTGAAGATCTTTTAGCACAAGATGTAATGTCATTTTGTAGACTTATAAACCTTAGATTGCATTTTGAAGATTCTACTGACCTTGGTGTGGATAATGAATTCATTTATCATAAGTCTAGGTATATGCCTCCCATGAATCCCACGGTACACCAATTTCAAAGTAGTGTTCTCAAAGATCTACACTATCACAAGGGTGAATTTATTACAAACGAAACAATATCTCAAAGATCGAAAGAGATGCACTATTTGAACTACAAAACAAAAAGGACATTGTTATTCTTTCTGTTGATAAAGGTGGGGCCGTAGTAGTAATGAATTGGCTTCAATACGATGCGGAAGCAAAAAAACAACATCAGGACAGACAGTATTATCTTGAGATGCCCATGGACCCCACCTTTAAGTTTAAAAAACAGATAGATGAATTTCTATTATTAACTAAGGATGAAGGTATCATTAGTGACAAAGTCAGGCAACAGCTTACCATCAAAGATCCCATGAGCCAGTATATATATTTTTTGCCCAAAATACACAAGGATCCTGTTAAACCACCTGGGAGACCAATTGTTTCTGGGAGAGGCTCTATTACTGAGCCATTGTCATTATTTCTTACCAAACATCTTTAACCTTTATTGAAGTAAGTCAGGTCACGTATACAAGACACCACTGAATTTCTTAAAATCATCTCAGATACCCAACTCGAACCTGAATGGTAGATGTGTACTCTAGACGTTAGTGCCCTTTATACTAACATTCCTCATGCTGCTGGCCTAGAGGCCCTTGAATACTGGTTAAATAAATCACAATTGTATCAGCCAGGATTCAATACTTTTCTATTAGGCCTGACAGAGCATGTTCTAACTAACAATGTCTTTTTCTATCAGGACACCTGCTATTAGCAAATTAAGGGTACGGCTATGGGGGCATCCTTTGCCCCCATTTATGCTGACATTTTTATGGCCTTTTTTGAGGAACAGCTTATTTACGATGCAGGCCATAATTTGTACCTGACAGAGATGGACATATGGAGGGATTATCTGGATGATTTTTGGATGGTATGGAAGGCAGATGCAGAATATTTGTCTGAATTCATTGAATACTTAAATGAAAACAAATGGGGTTTATACTTCTTGGTTAACTTTGACTTAAACACAATCACTTTTCTTGATGCTTCTATTTCTAGGAAATCAGATCACACTTTATGTACTGGAGTTTTCTGGAAGTATCCCCAATATAACACCCTCCTCCATGCATCCAGCTTTCATCCACCTCATATAACAAGGAATATCCCCAAATCCCAGTACATTAGAATGAGACGTATTTGCTCTAGGGATTCCACTTTTCCGGAATACAGACAGGATCTGACCCACAGATTCAAGGATAGGGGCTATCAGATGGGACATGTCCTACAGGCCAGCAATTGGGCCAATACACTAAAAAGAGAAGACCTTTTGGAATATAAATAACATGAGCAACACAGGCTGTCACCTATCAGGTTAGTCACTACTTATGGTAGGAATTCCGATTTGTTAATTAATAATGTACAAAGACATACAAAGACACTGGAATATCCTACAGAGTGATCACAACCTATCTAATGTTCTATCAGACAGATTTTATTTTTCATTCCGTAAGGGCAGAAATCTAGCTTCACACTTCAACCTTATAAACATTCACACTCTAAAACATCCTTTCAAGAAGTACAAACTACACTCACGGGTGACGTGCTCACAGGATGCTATCCATGTGGTCATTGCACTCATTGCAGTAAAGTTTTTAAGTCCAAACAATTTACAAGTAAGAACTGTGGCACAGTTTATGACATTACATTTTTTGCCAATTGCAGCAGTGAATGGCTGATTTATTTAGCTACATGCAGCTGTGGTGCCTTCTATATAGGCCAAACTTCACGGCCACTTAGATTGAGAATTTCTGAACCCACTAGTGACTTGAGAAATAAAAAAACAAGTAGTGCTCTATTCAAACATTCCACCAAACTTTTATCTGCCAAGTTCAGTTTCATGGTCATAGACATTATAAAAGGGAATAAATCCAACAAAGCAGGATGGCATTCCATTCTGGATACAAAGGAAAAAAAGTGGATTGTTAAACTGGGAGGTTTATTCCCATCTGGATTAAATGAACAATTTTTCTTGTCCAATCACTTGTTTGACTTAATTAAAAAACATCTATAAAAGGATCATTTACAATTAATTTTAGTTACACTGAGGAAGGCTGTGGTGTATATCAGCCGAAACCGGTTTGTTTTTTCATTGAATAAATATTATTTCAGTCTCACAGTTTGCTGGCTCATCTTTTGGCTACTGAAATAGACCCTACAATGCCACCTTTAGACATTGATCTGTGAAATGCAGGAAGAACTCCACATCCAGCTCCACCATAGACTGGATCCTCACCAATGCCCCCCACCACTATCACAATCCATCCACCCTACCCGATTCTCTCAGTGACTATCTCCCTACGTCTTTCTTAAGGCAAAACTCCCATACCATTATACCCCATCTAATCAAAGACTGTCGAAAACTGTCTAGTTTCAATGTTTCCCAGTTCAGCTCCATCCTCCAAAGTATAGACTGGTCCATTCTTCAACAGCTTCCCCTGAACGATGCAGTAACTACTTTTAATAACATCATCTTGAGTACATTAGACTCCTTAGCACCCTCAGGGAAGATCAGAGTTAAATCTAAACATGCCCCATGGCTTACCAAAGAAACTAAGTCCCTTATGAAACAAAGAGATAGTACTTGGAAAGCCTGGACTAAATCACAACAACCACCTCTCCTCATAAAATATAGACAGCTGAGAAACCTAGCCAAAAAAAAAATTATAAATGACAAAAAGACATACTACACCTCCTCTCAGCTCAACAACAAATGAAACCCTCGCAAATATTGGTCAACTATTAACAACATCCTATATCCTAGAAGGCCCACCACTCCCTCCCCATACCCTAACACATCCCCTGAGGAAATGGCTGCCCTCCTAAATAAACACCTTATATTCTCAATCCAAAATCTTGAAACCACCAATTCTAACTCTACTGCTATACCCAACCCTCCAAATCCCCAAAACACACCTTTAGTCTCCTTTGAACCAGTTCCCATAGCTTATATCAAGTCTCCACTGCACAAGCTCAAACCATGCTCTCCTTCCAGAGACAGCCTACCTCCCTCCTTTCTGAAACTCACTGCTGACTCGATTGCCTATCCCATAACAATACTAATAAATAGATCTATTCTTGAATCTACTGTCCCTACTCTAGGGGAAATCTTTCTAAACAATCCCCCTGCAAAAAGGTAGGAATTCCACTGACCCTTCCAACTATCGACCCATTGCTATTCTATCCCCACTCTCCAAACTGCTAGAAAAATGTATTCACACCCAATTTCTCAAACACATCCTCAACCACAACTTACTTACTCCCCTACTCAACACGGTTTTTGTCCCCATCATAGCACTACCACTGCACTCCTCTCCTTTACTCAACAACATTGCTGAAGCCTTAGATAATAATAAACTCATTTTCTGCCTCTTTCTTGACCTTTCCAAAGCTTTTGATACTATCACCCTATTCTACTAGCCAGACTTGCCAAACTTCACCTACCCCCCCCCCCCCACACTCACCTGGTTCTCTAGCTACTTATCTGGCAGAGAACAATCTGTCAGATGGCTCTCATCCTGCTCTCCCTTTCGTCCTATATCCACTGGGGTACCCCAAGGCTCCATCTTAGGACCCCTACTATTTAACATCTTCACCAACGATCTGCACACCTCTTGTAAAGAATCTTCCCTTATTCTGTATGCTGGCACACTTATATCAATTTCTAACAACATCCCTGATCTACACACCCAAACCCAACAAGCTCTACTAACCACTGAACAATGGCTTTCAGACAACCTACTCATTCTTAACCCCCCAAAAAAACAAAACTCTTACTTTTTCTTCCCCACTCTCTCTCTCTCACGACAAATTCTCCTTTGTCATAACATCTCTCAACAACACTACAATCCTACCAGATAATCACACCAAACTACTAGGAGTCATCATTGATGATGAACTAAAATTTAACCTTCACATACTTCTATCTATAAAGAAAACCCACCAAAAACGAGGGCTACTATATCGCAACAAACAATATCTCACCCCTGACACCAGAAACATTCTGGGAAAATCACTCCTCCCCACCCTCCTCTATGCAGCTCCAGTCCTAACCAACATACAGACCACCACTATGAATAAACTCCAACAAACCTACCATAAAATTGCCACATTCATCACTAACTCCCCATATAACTCTGCACTGCATTAGACTTCCTACACTGGCTTGAACTTCCACAACTATCATACCTCTCAACCTGGAAATATCAAAAATCTGGACAAAGGCCCATGAAAAATAGGTACTAATCTGTACGCTGATTAACATAATATTTGCATACATAATTATGTGACCCCGCCTACTCTGATGGAATTGTAGGATACCAACTTTTAAACTCAAACTGAAGAACAGACAAAATATGATCATAAAACAAAACAAAATAAACAGAAGTGTTATATTTATATTAATATTTGAACTTGTATCAAACATTGAACTTGTGCAAACTGCAAAACTAAAACTCAATTTTCTTTTATAAGAACAAAATGAACTGCTTCAGTGGCAGCCACCACCTTTAAAAGTACAACACAGTACGGTATTAGCAGTCCATCTACATACTGTGAGAGTAAAACTCACAGCCTTCTTCATCAAGAGCAAGTATTTTGCTTTTTGTGCTGTTAACAACAAATACAAAGACTTGAAATAAACAGCAGTAAACTTCTTTCCCTCTGAAGAACTATGCAGCACAAGAAATCTGGAAAAGCCAAAATTTATTGGGGGGGGGGGTCCAAAACCAGGGACACATTTTAAACATTGCTTGTATAATCTTAGAAAAGTTGCTATTATAAAATGTTTTGTGTTACCATGCATTTCCTGAAAGTTAGGAAGACAGAACCTTAAATGGCTATCATTATTTAGTGAATTCAGTTCTCACGGATTTGCCAGAAAACCACAAATTTAAAGAGGAACAGACCACAAGTATGAGCCAGACATTCTGTAAAGTGGTAGTATAGGTAGAGAATTTAGGCTCTTGCTCCTTGTACCCAAGGTACAGGGTTTGAGTCTGAGTAACTGTAGCTACCAAGTACACCTAACTGGAGCATTTACATGCACACACACACACTACAGCAAATAAAACCTTAAATGCAATTACAATGCAGCATTAACCATGGCAAAAGAGAGACAGCCTTAAATGCAGAGCAAATAAACAAGTAAAACTGCATGCAGCGTCCTTCTTAACAAATGCAAAGCAAACCCACCATACCTCTTAGTGCAAGAAATCTGGACAAAGTCAAATAAAACGAGGGGGTGTATTTTAAATGTTGCTGCTACAAATTTAGAAAGTTGCTACAGTAACAGGGATTGTTTTTACATATATGTTCTGAAGGATTTGAAGTCTGAAACTCAAATGTATGTCATTATTTAGTGACTTCAATCCCCTAATCATCACAGTGATTTGCCAGAAAACCATACATTTTATGAGGAACAAACTAAAAATATGAGGCAAAAATCTGGACAGTTGAGAGATATGAAACCCACGGCAAAATTACGGCAGTCCTTCTTACAAATGCAGAGCAAACGAAACATGGCAAAAGATTGTTATGGCACTTAAATTACAGCTTAAGCAAAAAAAACTTTAAATGCAATTACAATATCTTGTCAACCGCAGCAAAAGAAAGACCCAGCACCTTAAATGCGATTACAATGCACACACAGCAAGAGAAAGAGACTCAGCCTTAAAAGCAGAGCAAATGAACCAGTAAAACCTGCATGCAGCATCCTTCTTACAAATGTAGAGCAAACCCATGGCAAAAGATACTGCTATGGCACTTAAATTACAGCTTAAGCAAATAAAACCTTGTTTGCACTTCTCCTAAAGAGCTAATGGGATAGTTTTTATTGTTAGGTAAGTTACAGTGAAGTTTTTGGAGATATGAAGATATAGCAGTTCTAAACACACACACATACCAATGCACTTTTCTGTGGGATTGATCACTGTCTAATAGTTGTGACAACTGTAAAAGCGATGGCTATGCAGGTGTTTGTGTATGTGTGTGCATGTGCGTGTGCATGTGTGTGTGTGTGTGTGTGTGTGTGTGTGTGTGTGTGTGTGTGTGTGTGTGTGTGTGTGTGTGTGACATCACTTTAGACTTATAACTTACATATTTTGGATTGGTTTATTACCCTTCGATGGCTATTGGACAGTGTTGTTGTCCTTCCTGCCTTATAACATCTAAACAGACTGAATATTCTTTAGTACAAGTGAAAACAGGCAAAAAGAGTAAAACAGGTGCATGGCCATCTCATGAAGTTGGCAAGATATAAAGGTTATGACAGCTAGATGTTTGCCCTTTACAGACCTGAAGGTTTACCAGCTTAAACAAATAAAAAACCACCACAAAACCAGAGACTCGACTGAATAAATGCAACAAATTTTAATAAATTCGAGTGGTTGCAGTTTCGACTCAAGACTGAATTTCTTAAACAAATAAAACCTTAAATGCAATTTCAATTTAGGGTCACCCACGGCAAAAAGACAGACCCAGCAACACCTTAAATGCAATTACAATGATGGCACGGAAAGCGAGAGACTCAGCCTTAAATGCAGAGCAAACGAACCAGTAAAACTGCAATCAGCGTCACACACACAGACACTTCATTCTGAGCAAAAGGTCTTCACATAAACGCATTCTGAGCAAGCAAAAGATTTTCTACCTTCACAGAATAATAAGCGTCCTCTACTCCAGCAAAAGATCTTTGGTTGCTGCAGCGCCTTGCAGATAGAGCCAATTCCAAGCACCCATTTGAATAATTTGCTCGCACTCATCATGGGAAACTGCTCACAAGTACAGGTACAGCTTAATTGAATAACTGTTTTCAAAGCGCTAAAGCGCTCATTTGAATAACTCGCTCGCACTCGCAGATCATGGGGAACAAATACCAGCCGGAAATGTGCATTTGTAGCCCTTGAGCTCAATTCCAACTAGCTGGTACCCCTGATGAAGCTGACGTCATTGCACATGTGATGACGTCAGCTCAAAATAAAAAACGAGGACAATTTTAAAATAAAATAAAAGATAAAGCTGGGAAAAAGTCGGAAATGGAGGGGTGCCACTCAGGAATCGTGGCACCCCAGTATTTGGTCCCCAAAATTCTGTAAAAACCGAGTTATTCGGTGCGGCTGGGAGGTATGACAACTATTTCTACTCTATCAATTTCACATGCTTCACTCGATACTCTATAAACCTTCACTCTGTCCATCTCTTTCTTCCCTTATCTCTCTGTACACGCCACCCCGGTCCCTTCGTACTTCAAATCAACAGATACTTGACATCTACCAACCTAAAAAGTCTGTAAGCAAACTACTCTACAAACACTCTATTGCCCATGCTTGGAACAAACTTCCTTTCAACATATGCGCCATCTCTCATACCTCTCATTTCAAAAACAAACTAAAAACCAATCTACTAAACTCCAGAACTTGCCCCTGCCACAACCCTACCTAGTTCCCCTCCTCCCTTATACACCCTTTAAAGCAATGCAAACTTTACCCCTTCACACCTTATTCACAATTCTATCAAAAAAAAATGTATAGCATAATAGTATTTTTTGTATTGTTTACTTACGTGCATTTGATACCTCTATGAATGTAACCTGAGTTTTATTACTATTCTCTATGAATGTAACCTGAGTTTTATTACTATTCTCTATGAATGTAACCTGAGTTTTATTGCTATTCTGTATGAATGTAGCCTGAGTTTTATTACTATTCTGTATGAATGTAACCTGAGTTTTATTACTATTCTCTATGAATGTAACCTGAGTTTTATTACTATTCTGTATGAATGTAACCTGAGTTTTATTACTATTCTGTATGAATGTAACCTGAGTTTTATTACTATTCTCTATGAATGTAACCAGAGTTTTATTACTATTCTCTATGAATGTAACTTGAGTTTTATTACTATTCTCTATGAATGTAACCTGAGTTTTATTACTATTCTCTATGAATGTAACCTGAGTTTTATTACTATTCTGTATGAATGTAACCTGAGTTTTATTACTATTCTCTATGAATGTAACCTGAGTTTTATTACTATTCTCTATGAATGTAACCTGAGTTTTATTGCTATTCTCTATGAATGTAACCTGAGTTTTATTACTATTCTCTATGAATGTAACCTGAGTTTTATTACTATTCTCTATGAATGTAACCTGAGTTTTATTACTATTCTGTATGAAGGTAACCTGAATTTTATTACTATTCTGTATGAATGTAATCTGAGTTTTATTACTATTCTGTATGAATGTAACCTGAGTTTTATTACTATTCTGTATGAATGTAACCTGAGTTTTATTACTATTCTCTATGAATGTAACCTGAGTTTTATTACTATTCGGTATGAATGTAACCTGAGTTTTATTACTATTCTGTATGAATGTAACCTGAGTTTTATTACTATTCTCTATGAATGTAACCTGAGTTTTATTACTATTCTGTATGAATGTAACCTGAGTTTTATTACTATTCTGTATGAATGTAAACCTGAGTTTTATTACTATTCTGTATGAATGTAACCTGAGTTTTATTACTATTCTCTATGAATGTAACCTGAGTTTTATTGCTAATCTCTATGAATGTAACCTGAGTTTTATTACTATTCTCTATGAATGTAACCTGAGTTTTATTACTATTCTCTATGAATGTAACCTGAGTTTTATTACTATTCTCTATGAATGTAACCTGAGTTTTATTACTATTCTCTATGAATGTAACCTGAGTTTTATTACTATTCTCTATGAATGTAACCTGAGTTTTATTACTATTCTGTATGAATGTAACCTGAGTTTTATTGCTATTCTCTATGAATGTAACCTGGGTTTTATTACTATTCTCTATGAATGTAACCTGAGTTTTATTGCTATTCTGTATGAATGTAACCTGAGTTTTATTACTATTCTCTATGAATGTAACCTGAGTTTTATTACTATTCTCTATGAATGTAACCTGAGTTTTATTACTATTCTGTATGAATGTAACTTGAGTTTTATTACTATTCTGTATGAATGTAACCTGAGTTTTATTACTATTCTCTATGAATGTAACCTGAGTTTTATTACTATTCTCTATGAATGTAACCTGAGTTTTATTACTATTCTCTATGAATGTAACCTGAGTTTTATTACTATTCTCTATGAATGTAACCTGAGTTTTATTACTATTCTCTATGAATGTAACCTGAGTTTTATTACTATTCTGTATGAATGTAACCTGAGTTTTATTACTATTCTGTATGAATGTAACCTGAGTTTTATTACTATTCTCTATGAATGTAACCTGAGTTTTATTACTATTCTCTATGAATGTAACCTGAGTTTTATTACTATTCTCTATGAATGTAACCTGAGTTTTATTACTATTCTCTATGAATGTAACCTGAGTTTTATTACTATTCTCTATGAATGTAACCTGAGTTTTATTACTATTCTCTATGAATGTAACCTGAGTTTTATTACTATTCTGTATGAATGTAACCTGAGTTTTATTACTATTCTCTATGAATGTAACCTGAGTTTTATTACTATTCTGTATGAATGTAACCTGAGTTTTATTACTATTCTCTATGAATGTAACCTGAGTTTTATTACTATTCTCTATGAATGTAACCTGAGTTTTATTACTATTCTGTATGAATGTAACCTGAGTTTTATTACTATTCTCTATGAATGTAACCTGAGTTTTATTACTATTCTCTATGAATGTAACCTGAGTTTTATTACTATTCTGTATGAATGTAACCTGAGTTTTATTACTATTCTCTATGAATGTAACCTGAGTTTTATTACTATTCTGTATGAATGTAACCTGAGTTTTATTACTATTCTCTATGAATGTAACCTGAGTTTTATTACTATTCTGTATGAATGTAACCTGAGTTTTATTACTATTCTCTATGAATGTAACCTGAGTTTTATTACTATTCTGTATGAATGTAACCTGAGTTTTATTGCTATTCTCTATGAAAATG